>NC_090280.1:18780000-18892517 GCF_037392515.1 Haliotis asinina
TTCACATTTGTTGCTGATGAATCGTCGACTTTTGAAAGCAAAAGGACCTCTGTCCAAATAGCAACAAGAAGATAAAGTCATCAATACCCCAAATATGCCTACTAGTTATGAGTACACCACTAGATCAAGCTATGTGCCAAGTCTAGTGAAGAAATAGTGAATAGTTGTAGACTCCAGAAAAGAGCACTACCACAAGTTTCAGTCTAAGTCAAACTTGTTGCCATGGAGATGCCAAAAATATATTATTCAGAATTCAAAAACTACCTAAAGGCACCAGTACACCAACATGCCAATCAATGTGTCAAGTTTGGTGTAGAAATAGTGACAGGTTTTAGAGTTTTGCTCCGGAAAAGAGCACTACCAATTGCATTTGAAGTCAAACCTGTTGCCATGGAAATGCAAAAAATATTTTATTCAGAAATCCAAAACTATCAAAGGCACCAGTACACCACCAGAGAAAGCTATGTGTCAAGTTTGGGGAATAAATAGTGAATGGTTTGAGTTTTGCTCCAGAAAAGAGCACTACCACCAATTTCACTCGAAGTCATTTGATGCCATGGAAATGCCAAAAATATTTTAATTTTGTATTCAGAATTCCAAACCTACTAAAAGGCACCAGTACACCACTAGGCCAATCTATACGCCAAGTTTGGTGAAGAAATAAAAACAGTTTTAAAGTGCTCTGGAAAAGATAAATGTGCACGGAGGGCATTTTAATTAATACCCCTCACAAAACGCGCTTCGGGGTACAACTAGAACTAGGTCAAGAGCATGTGCACCCATAACAATAAAGAAACTGAAACAAACATCTATGATTAAGTAAGAAGAAAGGTGAAAATTGAAAGGTCAGTGACTATTTCTAATCCATGTAAATAACATTGTGTTTCAGTAAACTGAACTTATTGAACAGTGTTTTTTTGAAAAAGAAATGTTTTCACAGGCTCAAGTTTATTTTGTCAGGCTTGTTAACAAACAATATACAACAGGATGTCTTTCAGTATTATTTCAATATTCATGAAGACCAACAAGCAAACAAAGTAGTAAGAATACACAGATGAAAGGAAAACTGTCACCACTGTGATGGTCAGTTTTGTCAGCAAGAATTCTATTATTGACATAATGGGTGTATATAAGAAGCATGACTTCTTGTGACTTTTGAGCATCCATAAGTGGATTAAATGCACACTGTTATCCTGCACCACATGGGTCAATAATTTATTCTGCAAAATCTGCAATAATGGGTGTCAACAAAATGATGCTGTGAGATTGAGCAACAATACACACCACACCTCACCATATCACAATTTTATAACATCAACAATAGGGGTTTGTCAACAAAAGCTGGAAATATCTAAAGCATGAGTTCAGGCACAAACAAACACAATAATTAAGTGAATGAGTGAGATTGGTTTTACACCATTTATAGCAATATTCAACCAATATGACAGTGCGGGATACCAGAAATGGCTTCATGCATTGTTGAGAATCAAACCCAAGTCATAAATGTGACCACCCACCACAAGCAAACTCAATAAGGTAAAATCAGTTCTGTGGTCAAAGTTTATTCCAGTGGCTCAAGGACACTGACTAATTGCTGCGTCTGAAAAGACAAATAAACCTTAGTGATAAATCAGGCACAGACTCAAACCCATGATCAACGAAGTCTGGCATCCATTAGGAAATAATACTGGAACAAGTGTTCAAATGTGGAACATGTAGAATGTGGATCTGTGGATATGTAAAATCAGGTTCTGCAGAATGTGGCTCTGTGGAACCAGGTTCTGTAGAATGTGGATTTGTTGAATCAACTTCTGCAGAATGTGGATCTGCTGAATTAAGTTATGTAAAATTTGGATCTGTTGAATCAAGTTCTGATTAAAGTGGATCTGCTGAATCAACTTCTGCAGAATGTGGATCTGTAGAATCAGGTTCTGCAGAATGTGGATATGTTGAATCAACTTCTGCAGAATATGGATCTGTGGAATAGGAATCTCTGGCAGGAGAATATGTGGAATGTGGTTGTACAAAATGAGGCATATGGATCCTTTATGGAGTGTAGATCTATGGAATATGGTTCAGTGTGACCAGTGGAATGTGCATCTGTGGAATACATACTGTGGTATCTGAGAACCAGTAACTTTGAAACATGGATCTGTGGATTGTGGTTCTCTGTAATATGGAGCCTGATACTTTTGGAGTGTGGATATATGAAATATGGAACCTGGAGCCTTGGGGCTAATGAGTAGGATAGGTGTTTGTAGACATAACAAGCAATCAAGGATATGACGGGTGTCTGTGGACAAGATATGAGTGTGGATATGATGGTTATCTGTGGATATGATGGGTGGGCCTTTGGGTATGTCAGGCGTCTGTAGACATGACATGTATCTAAGGATATGACAGATGTCTTTGGATATGTCAGGTGTCTGTGGAAATTTCGCGTGGGTCCGACAGGTGTCTAGATATAACAGGTGGGCATATGGAATCAACAAGTATCTGTAGATATGACAAAAGTCACGGAGGACAAAAAGCTGTGGATTACAACAATCTGTGGATAGAATGAGATATGTTTGTGAATAATACTGCTATGTCAGACATTAATTTGACAAAAGTATATTTTCAAGAAAACTATGGGAGCATCATCAGCAGCAGCAATATGATGTCAGAATACTTGACTGATTCCAGTATTTCACATTAAATGAAAGACATCGTATATGTGAAGCCAATACATAGGGCCCTATTGTCCCTCTGCAAGTGTCAAATCCAACTGGTATGACTGTAAGTATGCAGATTATTGTATTTGCTACCAAAGCTGACAAAGAGTGTTCTCTTCCATTTAACACTTACAAGATGTCTTTTAAAAACTTTGCTAATCCCTTAAAACATGAAGATGTTAAACAAAAATGAGACCTCAGAAAACCTTGGCCTTTCTTTCCAAACTTCAACTTTAACATAACATATCACTGTTGATAGATTATAAAGACAATGCAAGGGAAGCAACTCTTTGATCGATCAGTCCAAGTTGTGTAGTGATGTCACATACCATGTAATCTGGACATCCCTATCACATGTCAATTCAGCATTTTCAAAGAAGAAAATATATCTTTTCTCTCAGATCTGGATGTGGTCATGCTTAGGAGAGATTCTTGGAACAGACCCTGGAACAGACTCCTGGAACAGATTCTTGGCACTGATTTCCTGGAATTGATTCAAGACAAATTCCAGGATCTGATTCCTGGTCTTAATACCTGCAACCAGCACTCTTGACCAATTCCGAGGTCTCCCTTACTGATCCTTCTCCGGGTCATCAAGATGAGGCTGGTATCCCAAGGGAATCTCTGCCCACTTCTGCCTCTCCCCTCCTGCCAGGATCCCATACATGATGGCACCACAGCCATATACAGCTGCCGCCAGATAGAAGATGATCTGCCATTGACCAGCATTGCCCTGGAAACCATTCCAGAGATGGGTTAAAATAATGTTTTGCATCAGCATTATCATTTACATATGGTAAATATAGATTTCTGTAGATATTCAATATAAAGTTCTCGCCTGGGACAGTTATCTTTTCGCTTTAACGTAATTTTTATTTTTCTATTTTCATGCACTGAAACATGTCACTCATTTATTCATTCATTCATAAGAAGAAGATGTAGAGGAACACAGAATGCATACAGGTACAAAAGCTATGGAAAACCTGCCTTGTTATCATCCTAAGCCTATTAAGACTTTAGAACCCGTCAAGATAGATATTTAGCAGCAGCTATTTGTTGGAATATGTGACTAACAGGATCCAGTGGACAGGTTCAGACTTCCTTGAAAGTCATTTCAGAAGTTGTACAGATGAACAAAAATGGATAGTCAATTCCTTTATTGCAATGGGTGTGACGTTTCGGTGTAGGTACTAACACCATTATCGAGCATCACAAAGAACTTGGTTTTCCTTCATGTTCAGACTTGGTGTACACATTTCATCATATCCGAATGTGGATTTATCATGGTTTATGATGTCATCAGATTGTCTGGTCTAAACTTGATTATTTTCAGACCAGAATAACAAAACTGGAATTATCCTGAGTGCAGTGATAAACTGGTTGGTTGGTTCTTTATATGGTGGCAGTCTGTAAATAACTGAGTCTGGACCAGACAATCCAGTGATCAACAGCATGGACATCAATCTAAGCAACTGGGTTACAATGACCAACCAATGGTCAACCAAGTCAGCCAACCTGACCACCCAATCCCATAAAACAAGCAAACAAACAAAGAGACATCCAGTTTGGCAAAGGGGGACAACTGCAGCTACCTTGCTGGTAACAATGGCACTGGTAAGGCTCGGGGAGATGATTCCAGGAATGGTGGCAAATGTGTTGGACAGCCCCATCAGGATGCTTGCATACTGCGGGGCAATGTCAAGATGGTTGACACTGAATCCAGACCAGGCAAATCCCCCTAGACCGACGGCAATGGTCAGACATGTCATCCCAGCAACAGGTGTCATGAGATAGCCAGCGGCTATCATAAACACTGCCTGGATAGCAAATGCTGAAAAACAGATGTAGAGGCATCATGACCATGGTGACCTTTAAAATGACTATGGTGTTTGATTGAATCAGAACAGGAAATAGTTACAAACACAGACACAGACACACAGAGACACACACACACACACACACACAGACACACACACACAAACTCAGACACGAACTCAAGTTGCCGTCATTTTGAAGGTGTCCAGTAATCAGATTATGTGATTAATAATGGTACATCCTCATATAATTATTCCATGCAATGATTTACACCCTGTACTCTGATGATTTTGACCTGCAATGGAGTCCACCTTCACAAGATCGAGACCCAACATAGGAAATCATGTAGACCACTTTTGCCATGTCCACAAGCTTTTCTAATGGCAGATTTCACACTGCCCGACCTTGACATCAATTCATCCAAGTATGTAGATAAGAAACGATTCATCAAGGTTCAAACATCCACCAAGACTATATAAACAAACAACCCTCAGAACAAAAATAGTTCACTTCAGAAACCCGAGCCATCAGTCCAAAAAGGCTGCTGTTTAGTCACTGTCCCACCTTACCCCCACAAGTAAATATCCTCCTGACGATGCCAGTGGACACGCCAAGTGGACCCCGCATGATGTCAGCAAGATGGCCGCTAGTCAACACAACCAGGCCCATCACCAGGTATGGCAGAGCAGCCAAAAATCCTCCCTGAAACAGATGCAGGTCAGAATATATGACACAGTTACATGCACTCAAACTTCACACATAAAATGAAACAGTATACTCTTCTGAAACATAACAGATAAGATAAAACTGTTCATTCTTCTGAAACTCAAACATTGCATAGTCATAATATTATATCAGTAAGGGGGCAACGAGGTAGCCCTTAAAGCGTTTGCTTGTCTTGACTAAGAAACAGGTTTGATGCCCCATATGCACAACAATGATATTGCTGAAATATTCCTAAATAGAGATAATTCTTCATTAGTTTTCAATGACAATGTACATCTGTCAACACTGTAGTACTATCAGAGGGGTACACAAAGAACGTAGTCTAGACTACCAGTTGTCCGACTTTCATTTTGTGGAAGTCGCGGTGGCTGAGCGGGTTAGGCGGCAGACTTTGTGTGCTGGCGATTAGGTGCCTGACTCGGTGCGAGTTCGAATCCCGGATGGGACTCAACCAAAAAAGTACTAGAATTTGTACTTTACTGAGAAAGTGAAATCCCAAATATGACATATGTGACATATGTTGTGTAAGGTATGTAATAATACTGAGAAAATGATCAATTCTCAGGTAAGGTGAGCTAACAAATGCACCTGATCCAGTGCAGTGTGTTGATACTTACCCCCAATATTATGGCAATCTAACACCTTGGATTAGCCAGGTAAGTTATACTAACAATACTAATCAAATAAGGTGAGGTATACTCACCACTAGGTAAGGTGAGGTAATAACAGTCATCATCTAGATACCTTGAGCTGGAAACACTCATCAACTAGGTAAGGTGAGGTAATAATAGTCATCAACTAGGAAAGGTGAGCTAGCAATACTCATCAACTATCTCTGGTGAGCTAACAATATTCATCAACTGTCTATGGTGAGCAAACTCATGAGCTAGGCATGGTGAGCTAATAACTCACCTGATCCAGTTTAAAATGCAGCACAGAGTTGAGGAAAGTAGGCAGCTCAGTCAGCCAGGTATAGAAGCCCCAGTTCTCGGCAAAGTGAGCCACGACAATTGCCCACACCGGCAGTGACGTCAACATGGACAACCATGGTGGGTGGATCCTCTGTAACACAAGGCGACTACTACATGAAACACATACTTTTGGCACTGAGTACACTTCTGTCTCATGGAGGAATGCTTTGTGACTAGAAAATACAGGTAAGCTTGTGATGTCATTACAATTCTTGTTTTGTTTGTGTCATATTTCTGGGTTACATCAGCGTATGAAATGGGCTAGATTTCTGTCAGATTGTCACAATTTACAGCTAGCTAGATCAACGGTGTGGTAAAATTTTCAGAAAACATGTTCCTTACATATGAGTAAATTCACCTTATCTTAAATTCTATTTATTAAACTGAGCATTATATTTTGACTTAACAATTCCTGTTTGAACATTTAGCTATTGCATCATGTCTCTGGCTCAGTGAATTATTTGTTAAGCGATATTTGTTCAGAATGTCTGGTCTCATTCAGTTCATTTTGAGCTGGTAACATTTTGATGTTGCCAGCCCTGATGGCTGGCTGGGTTTTTGGCTTATTTCATACACTGGTAACAAATGTTACCGTATATACCAGTGCATACTGCAAGTTTTTCATACCTAGAATGAGGGGGTCCCATCATACGCGGGTATACACGGTACATTTGAATTTGACCACTTTCTAAAGAGCATTGAGGTGTTTTTAAGATTCTCCATTTAGAAATGATGCCAAATCAGGCGTTTCAATGTAAATTTCATCATCTAACACACTCCAATATTGTATATTATTTTGAACATGTTATGTTTTTTAATGTACTGTGGCTCTCTTACTCTTCACTTGTTTCACGTTGCATCCCATGTGATCAATCAGATCTGTCTGAAGTGCTCATAAAATCTCCAGTAAAGTGAATGCTATCTGTTGAGCCATGACGATCCAAGTTAGAACTGGACTTCAGGTACCCAAGCTTGTCGTAAACGGCATCTAACAGGACCGAGTGATCAGGCTTGCTGACTTGATAGACAAATGTCATTCTAACCCAACTGTGTAGATCAATGCCTATCATATTTGTCACAAGCTTGTCTTGTCCAGACTATAATTATTTTCAGACCGCTGCAATATAGCTGGAATGCTACGCTACCTTTGTTTGTTCATCTGTGTAGCCTATAGCCTGTTGGATGTACTCCAGCTCAAAGTTGCTGATGGTTGGATGTTTGGCTGGACTCTCCGAGATAAAGATGCACCAGAAGAGGAACCACAGAATGCCCACTGACCCTGAAGAGATAATAATCATAATTAAAACAACTATCAAAGTCTTTGGAATTGGCCCATATGCAGCCAAAGATGTATCTAAGCACCTACTCCTTGATAAACACAAATGGAATTAGGTATATAACTGTATAGACTGCACGCCACAAATCAGTTGAAGTTAAGCAACACTGGGTGCAGAGCGTCCTAGAATGGGTGACCACCTTTGGCAGCTTGACTTCCGGGACTTTCCAGGATTTCAGTCCTGCCCAAGAACGGGGTACATGTGATACATGTGGTCCCACCTTAGGCAGGTGAGTTTGTTCAAACTTGCCTCTGTCCATCAAGCAGAAGATGGATACCCTGTGGGATAAGTTGTGAGACTAATAACCTTCTAGTGCCTTACTAGCTTGGGTTATCTGGGGTAATAATGATCAGATTGTGCACTTTGAGCTGGATATCTAGCCTGGAAAAGGCACATTATAAATATTCTCATTATTTTATTAAATTTGTAACAAGTAACTAAATCTCTGTCAAACAGAAGATCAAGAAGTGGTAATACAAAAACAAAAACTGGTCGTCTTGGGGATAAGTCTAAAACACACTCTGACAACTGAGTCAACTTGTTGACACGGTAACAAGAAACATAAAAATAAATAGTAAAAGGCGCCATTTGACAATGTGATCAGTGTGTGTGTTAAGGTTTGCGAATGAATAGTCACTAGTTTTTATCTGGACATGAATACAACCGTAGTCATAGAAATGAATAAGTGAAGACAAGAAAGTATATGTGATCCTATACTGCTTTCATTGTATGCTGTAATAGTAATTTGAGTGAAATTCTAGAAATATATATTGGAACACTTGTAGTTTCATGTTTTCCTTATTCATTTCCATGATTACATGAACAGAGTCAAAGCCAAACATGCTGCCATGGAAACGGGAAAAATAAAAAATCTAGAAATCCCTAAACAGCAAAAATCACTACTTGTTAACCTGCTCTTGGTGAGTGCAATGTCTAGTGGATGAGTTTCCTTTTGTTATTGAGAAACAAAAAGGACGGACGGACAAACGAAAAACGCACAGATATGCGGATCACTGTATCTTTGAAGGAGAAACCAACATTACAATAGCTTGACTCTGAAGAACAGAGGTCCCATTCTTACCAAAGACATAGAAAATTGATTGCCATCCACCCGAGCTTGCTGCGAGGGACCCACATGCAGGCATTGCCAACACAGTTCCCAAGTAGGCACCTGCAGAAACATAGATACATTAACCATGGACACATGTATAAATACACTAGATGCATAAATGCCGGAAGACACGATGTATAGAGGCTGGAACACCAGATGTATAAAGGCTGCGACACTGGATGTATAGGAATTGAAACATTGGATGCATAGAGGCTGGAACACCAGATTTATAGTGGCTGGAACACCAGATTTATAATGGCTGGAACACCAGATTTATAGTGACTGGAACACTAGATCTATAAAGGCTGGGACACTGGATGTATAGGAATTGGAACATTGGATGCATAGAGGCTGGAAAACCAGATGTATTGAGGCTGGAACACTAGATGTACAGTATGGTTCAAAATTATTGAGAATAGCTAAAGCATTTCATATTATTAAACGAGAACAAATCAGGTAAAATTGAATGTATTGTGAAAGTGAAGTGACCTTTTCATGTTGTGTAGGTAACAATTTAATATTTTATCAAGTCTCCTTGAGCTTCACGGCACAGTCTAAGACGGGTAGGCATACTTCCTATCAGAGAGGTTAGTGTCTCGTGAGTTATGCTGTCCCAGTATCGGACCACTTCTCTCTTCATGTCTTTAATTTTTGTCAACCCCTTTTGATTCACACATTCCTTCATCATCCCCCAAATGTTCTCAATGGGATTTAAGTCAGGACTATATGCAGGAAATGGTAATGCAGTCACATTTTTCTCCTGAAACCGCTGCTTGGCATGTTTTGCGGTGTGTTTAGGATCATTATCTTGCTGCAAAATCCAGTCATTTCCATAAAACACATGTGCACTTGGAAGGAGAAAATTATCTAATATGTTAGTGTAGCGTTGACTTGTCAGATTTCCCTCAAACACACACAGCGCGGTCGTTCCTAATAAGGATATCCCTCCCCATACATGAAACTTTGGGCTGTATTTAGGTCGTCGATACAACGGTGCTGACGCAGACTTTGTCCATATTTTCACATTATTGGGATATACCCATATTGAGCTTTCATCAGTAAAAATCACATTTTCCCAGTCAAAGTTTTCATGTGCCAAACACCACTCAACACGCCTGTCTTTATGTTCTTGTTTCATGAGAGGAGAAGTAATTCCAGTCTTTTTCTCCCATCCAAGATCAATCAAATTTCTTCTAACTGTAGATTTTGATACAACTGTTGATCCCCTTTCTATCATTTCATACCTGATGTTGGAGATGCTTGCCCTTTGCTTTTTAGACGCTAAAATTCCTAGCCGGACGCGATCTGAGAAGTCCAATTTTCTGGGTCTCCTTGCTCCTTTCTGGTGCCCCAAATCCTTTCCCTCTTTAATATTCTTCCTAATCCTATACACAGTAGAAAGAGGAGTTCCTGTTCTCTCTGCCAATGTATTTACATCATCAATTCCTTGATTACACAACTCAAAAATCAACCTTCTTTTATCTTCAGCAGACATTGTTGACAGTGCTGAGGTAAATGACGTCTGCTACAGATTCAGGGGAGGTAACTCTAATTGTACTATACTCAGTAGGCCAAGATGAGTTACCTCCCTTATACCATTACTTAGTTTTAAGTATCAGTGAATCGGTTGAGGTGTTAGGATAGCTCAAAGTAAGAAGAAAAATTCTCAATAATTATGAACCAGACTATATATATGGTGGAACACAGGATGCCAGCACAACAGGGGACTCATGTGGAGATACTGAAACACAAGACATGAATGTACTGGAACACAAGATGTATGATGACTGACCTGAGAAGGCAAATGTGGCAAGTTTTGTCTTCTCCTGTGGTGGAGCCCACTTGGACCACATGGCATGGATGGCTGGGTATGTCACGCCCTGGAACAGAGCAGATAGTGAGGGCTTACTCTCTGCTCAACAGCACCAACACTATGGGCTTATTCACATATCTTAATGATGAGAATGAATTGAAGACACACACAAGCAGCGTTTTAAATTGATGTCGATTGTTTGGCTCGAATCCAACTGAAAACCACTCAGACCCAAAGGTTTTATTTTCTACTGGTCTTTATTGCTGATAGTTTTTTCACACCTAATAACTAAGAGTATTATTTTTCAGAAAACATCATTCTTTAATTCCTAGCTTTCAGGGCAAACTGCGTGCACAAGTATTCTCTACCTCAAACAGTCCCTCAATGACTCGGGCAGCTATAAGGAGATACACACTCCAGGTAGCGAACACCGGCGTGAGAATGGTCAGTAGGGCGGTGACAAAGATTCCTCCTCCAAACATATACTTTCCTCCAAATCTCGTGGCCAAGTATCCTGGCAACACATTTTTATTAGGAACATGTAAATACAAATATTGATACTGAGTGACCAAGAATGCATATTATTAATGTATTGTTTAGCTAATGACACATCAACTTACTCTAATCCACTGATTCACACCAAGTTACTCTCATCCACTGACTCACATCAAGTTACACTCACCCACTCACAAACATCAAGTTACTTTTCACTCACATCAAGTTTCTTCAACCAACTGACAAATATCAAGTTACTCTCAATCAGTGACACACACCAAATTACTCTCACCCACACTGACTCACACTAACTTACTCTCAACCCCTCACACTGACTATTAACCAACAGTTTCACACCAGCCAACGCACATGCACTAACAATTGCCAACTGACAACTATGGACTCTCACTTGCTGACTCACCGACTCACACCAACCGACTGACCTGCATCCATTGACTCACCTCCAGGCAGCTGAGTGAGGATGTATCCATAGAAGAAAGATGACAGCACTACTCCCTGCAAGTTGTTGTCCCAGTCAAAGTCCGGAGGAGACACCTGTAGTGTGGTGACATTCATGGTTATCAAGCATTTACAGCAAATCAACCCTACCTGAACAATCTATCAACCAATCAACCATGTGAGTGAGTCTTGCCACCTAATCCATTGGCTGCTGGGACCCATTTGTCCAATGAACTGGAAAACCATCAGTCAACTTCTTCATGAAACCTTTGAAGGGCATTCAGAAAAAGAAAGCATAAGAAATGCAAGATTTATTTATGGATTTAATACTTTACTGTCAATAAGACAGGACGTTTCAGAGTGTATGATTGCTCCTTCATCAGGCAGTTCATAACTTTTTTGTGGCAATAGATCTGACTACTGTTAACACCATTGTCTTTTTCTTGATAATGGTGTTAGCACCTATGCCATAATGTTGCAAATGTACTTGTGATACATCACAGATATATTCATCCTTACCAGTTCTTACAAATTCACAGACGAACAAGATATATACTGAAAAGCAAACGAAACATCACTAGAGATTATGCAGATTTCCAATGGCTTGCTGTCACTGATGTCCAGTTAACCTAGCCATTGCTGCTGCGTTCAGAAAACAAGAGAACACTTGCCATTCAAGCAGGCAATTTATGCCTGACTGCATGCATGGGGAACATGCATCTCTATTCCAATAGTGTGTTTGAGCAAACTCTTCCCTCTTAACAAGTTTAAATATTGCTAATGTCAATCTCAAACAAACACAGGCTATGCGATCATGATTCATGTTTCCTCAAACTTGACTTCCAGTGTAAATATAAAGAATAGGTTCAGGTACTCCATTGATACGCCATTTCCAATTTCATGATGCTTCTTTAGCAGTTCAGCATATATTCCAGCTACCATAGAACCAAGCTATTCAACACAGTACAGAGGGAGCCTCCACTGACTGAAAAATAAACATGTTCAGCTCACCACTGTAACATTCCCATTCAGAAGTACTGTTCGGTTTTTGGTCATCGCAACGATGGCGACACTCAGATTCACTCTCAGAGCATAGACATTACCTGAAACAAACACCAAATCAGATGTGGTGAAATCCTCAGCACTGGCAGGAGATCCAGATATGGTGGACTCATGAACACTGAGCATTGCTTGAATTTAGGAAACATTGCTCAACCAATAACTTGAAATGTATTCAGCAAAATGTCTCAAGGTCAAATTTTAAAAATAACTCTTTGCCTATAGAAAAGGAGTCAAACAGATTTGGATGTTTTAGTTTTGTCCTGAATAAGCACGATCAATTAATATGTTGAACCCAGATATCTTCCATCAAAAGTCAGTTCAACAAACAACTAAAACATGTTGATTGCAAAAACAAGAGGTTTCAAATCACAGGTAACTACCTCTGATTAAAACAGATGATTTAACAACCACACTGATGCAGACACTAATATTTACAGAGGAGAACTTCTTTCTCAGTCCTCCTCCACTGGCATATTGGAAATCAGTTGAACTTTCTGCTTATTGTATTTTGTGTCTCAAAAAATCAGTGACGTGAAGTATTTCAAAGTGACTTCTTGGATATTAACTGATAACTGATCGATTGTAACAGTTGTTGTTCATGGGTTGCTTGTTGATACACAAGAAAGTATTTCCGTAACATCTATTGCTTACCGCTCTGATCGTTGATATTTACCAACAGTGTCATTGTAGCAGCTAATGCATAGGTTACGAATTTGTTAGTGGTTTGCGAGTAGTATTGGTAAAGGGTTGCCTTATGAAACCAAAAATGGCTGAGAGCGTCTCATCTGAAGCTGCAATGTTTTCTTCGATGAACATTTTGGTTTATGATGCAAGGAACTATGGTGTTTATAAAGTTGTGAAAGGAATTGTGGACAAAATAAGGTTTGCGACAACTTTGTATTTTAAATGAAGAATAAATGTTGGAATCTTCAAAGATTGTGTTTTGCTCACGAGTTGCTTTGAAAACCTAGCGGACTACCGCTATAGTCATAATAACAGACTCACAGCGTTTAAAGGACCAAACATTACACAATACAATACTGAGAGGACGATTTTCAACCTATTTGATCTTCAGCAATAGGTAACCTATTTAGCACTAAATATTATCACCCATAAACAAACTTACCAAAGCCTAGGAATGCCATGAAGGCAAGAACATAGCGTTTAGGAACGGAGAAGCCCATCCATCCACTTGTGTCCCGTCTGTTGGTCCCTCCTCCACCACTCTCGCTGTACTCGTGGTGGAATGCTGGTTTGATGGCAGCGCGTTCATCGTAGAGCTCTGAAGACGGAGAGTCTGTCGCAATTGGCTGGTGTTCGCTTTCCATACCTTCCTACAGCAGTTGTCTCCCTTGAACAGAGAACGGATGAGTTTGTTACTTGTTAGTTATAGTCCATTTGGCTCAAAAGCAAACCGATAAATTGCAGTGTAACTTGAAAACTAATAAGTATAACATACTCAGTGACAAGCTGATCATAATCAAAACATCATACCAATTCCGTAAAGATTTTACAGAATTTTTGTCCTAATAAGAAAATTGTTTAACAAACTATCATTAATATATATTCATTATTACGAGGGGTGTGTGCAGAGAAAGACACAGCCAGGAGTTTGAGAAGTATGTGCACAAGGGCCGAGAAAGTTCTTTATTCATTAACCTGCGCTGTGCTGTCTCCATTCTCTCTGGCACATCTGGCTGTCCCTTTCTCTGCAGTCTTCCAACATTATAAACAGTGAACTGTGTCGATATTTTAATGATTTATTTTAAGGAAAAATATTCTGCAAAAACCTCACAGAGTTGGTATGAAGTTCTGATTATGATCAGCGTTTCATTGAGTCAACAACCTCCCTTGGCTGGCTTTTTATCCAATCAGTTGTCTATGCTGAGAATTTGAGCATACCAATCATAACACACTTTCACTTATTAAATTATCTAACTGAAAACCTTTTCAACACAAATGATGCACAGGTACTCTGGAAGAGGTAAGAGATCTCGTACATAACTTTTTGGACCTGTCAATTCATCCATATGATTACCCTCAAAATCTGAATCAAACTTTCTTTCGTGGCTAAGACTGCTATTTTTGCTGACTGCAACTCAGGTAATCGGCTACTGTGAGGATGCAAAGGGAGCTAATAAAATTATCGGGCCATAGAAACATCTTGGGTGTAATGGAGATTTACTGTAACCCATACCCTTGAGAAAACTGAGGATGTGTCATTCCAAACGGCGTGAAAACATGATTCTTGTTGGTCCTTTCCGGGCACTCAGAATTAATCGATACAACAAGGACTGGTCAGCTTGGAGTCAGCATAATGTGTCTGAGTGGAGTATTCATGCTCAACTACAGCATGGTATGTGTAGAGAACTAGCACCATGCTATCAGCTTAAGTCTGAGCTTGTACAAGCCATACCCACACATGTATCAGTCCCCCCTGGACTCCACGGCAATTTTTTAAGAATCCCGCGGCAACCTTAAGAAAATTCTGCACCCTATTTTTCAATATTCTGCAAAACATTCTGCAGTTAAAACATTTAGGAAAAACAACAAAAACATTATACAGAATTTAATAGTTTGATTCTCAAACACAGATATAAAGTTAAGTCGACAGTACACATCACATCTTTAGTAAGTTTGATGACACAACACCAACATCTTTCACTGTGTTTGAGAATTCGTAACTTTAATGCAGACGAAACAACTTCCAGCTTTATGCAAATAACAATTTTATATTTAAAGTAAATCTGAAATAATTTCAGTTTTCAGAATGATCGATTTTGAGAACGTAACTGCAGTGTAAAATTCACATATTATTATTTGAAAGACGCCAGACGTTTTTCTGCATGGAATGGTAAATTCCGCGATTTTTTCTGCAACTGAGGAATTGCAGAAACCAAGAGGGACTGACATATGCACATCATCATATGAGTGAAATATCCTTCAGTATGACGTTAAATTCACCTCACTGCCGCAGTGCATGAGTCTGCTATGTAACAGAATATATTTGGCGTCACTTCCTTGCGTAATAACAGAACTAATACATACCAAATCCAGAATATCAACACTAATGCTATTTTTATGAAATGTCAACACTGACTGCATTTTAAGGTCAAATTGAGACATTTTAATGTTTAAAAAAGTGAACTGGATTAGTTCATTTTTATCATTGTTTTGTTGGAAGTTTCCAATCTATATCTGTAATATTAACGCTTTCATGCAACCAACAAAACAAAACATAATTAAAACATGATCATCATTTATTCATGACACATAATATGCATTTCCGATTATGAAAATGTAAATAAATAAGATAGTAGGCATACAATCACAAATCAAAAGTGCAATATTTGGTATTTGGGTTGTAGTACCCTCAAAACGAAGTAACCAGGATACCAAACCCAGTCAGTGTAGGTGGACATGCACTTAAGTGTAATGAAGAGTTTCATTGGCTGGTTCATTTTCTCATAATTACGTAACCCTCAGATGTGTATATAATAGAGATGTTGGGTTTTGTAAATGTATGCCCATTTTTTCTGCCTTTGAGTTCAATCCAACCAACAAATACTGAGCTGCTGAATTAGTGTATGGCTGGAAACTGTTGTTTGTCCATGTACTAAGCAGGACTTGAAACTGACAATCTGATTTTGTGCTGGTTTTCGTCTGATCCAATCACCAAATTAAAAAGGATGTAGTTTGTTTGCAATTAGCAGTGATCAAAACATGTCATCATAACTGCTCAAGTATCGTATCTGCCTGCTCTGTGTAATTATATAATGTGACAGACACAGAAAGCAGGCGCATTTATGATATGTAGCCTGATAGGTGTTATGTTCAAGGTGCATGTGGTCAGTGATTGAAGTTGTGTATTGCATACTGACATTAGCAGAGAGCCAGGCAGACACACAGGTGTCAATACAACAGATATTGAGCTTTGTCTTGACAGAGGCTGCTTATGTTTTTTTTTAATGTTTCCACAGGCATGAATTAAAACGTTTGTAACCTGAGCATTGTTAACAAAGATATCAGTATTTCTTATGCTACATTTTCTTGAAAACTTGATTTGCAAATATGCCATTTTACCCCCAAGAAGCAAGATGTTGGAAAAATAAGAAAACGTATGAAACCAGAGTATGTTTTAACTGTAGACCAAAACTGCTTGTAATCACAAGAAACATCTTTTGTTCTCTAACCTCGACCACAGGTATGATCCTTGCATGCATCACTTGCTGTGTTTTCTTCAAGTCGCCCTCTTGGGAATAAACCATCAATGCATCCCAGTTCAAGCTGTGCAAACCTAATAACTGTGCATGCACTATGTGCGCAGCACAGCATAGCTGTTGAACCACTTTTCATCCCAGGTAGGGGGAAAATAGCGAATTGTCTGAACTCCAATTAAGCGAGTTTTTTTACAACACATTATTCTTCATCTATCTAGGAAGAATATGCATTTTTGATCATTCGTTAATGTAAGTCCATACCAAAAGGTATAAAAATCTGCAAAGCTGAGTTTTGCATTTCATGCCACCTTTAATAAACACAATTATGCAGGGTTTTTTTCATCACATTATTTTTCATCTTTTTACGTTAAATATGCAGTTTTGATCATTTGTTAGTGTAAGTCCACACCAAAAGGTATAAAAATCTGCAAGGTTGTGTTTTGCATTTCATGCAACCCTTCCTAAACCCAATACAAATTCAAAATCAGCTAAAATAAGTGAATGAGACATGTTTTACAAGACACTGAGCAATATGAAAACCATATTATTATTGCATGGAAACACAGATAAAGTCAAACAAATTGTACTCGTGGAGTGCATGGGAACTGAATCCTCAAGAAAGGTAAATGGAGACAAATCACTTTACCCCACTAGCACATTAACTCTATACAAGTTAACTCTACACAGTAATTTTGTTTGCTTGTTGTTTAATTATTCCAGCTATATGCCGCCAGTCTGGAAATAATCAAGTCTGGTGCAGACAATCCAGTGATCAAAAGCATGAGCATCAATCAACACAGTTGGGATACAATGACAAGTATTAACCAAGTCAGTGAGCTTGACCACCCGATCCTGTTAGTTATCTTTCAGGACAAGCATCAGTTAATATAAACCAATCTAATTTGGACCTTCGTGTTAAAGCATAAATGTGATCATTTTCACCTATGTCAATCCTTGTGTACTGTCAAAAAAAAATAGGGTGATATTTAACTTTGTGAAGAAATGGATCATATTTTAAAAATCAAATATTGTTGTAGCCTGTCCTCATTAAAAGTGTCACATTTCTACATTTCACAAATTCAAAGGTACATTTTCAGCTTGTGTCTTAAATTACGAAAAATGATTTTGTCATAATTAAGCTGCATTATCAATTTATATGTAACGTCAGGTTTAATTCTTTAAGTTTAACAATCTGAGTGAAATGCGTTTCTTAGTCAACTGAAATGACGAGCATGGTATAAACAAGCGGTAAACTGAAAGCTTTAAATAGCATGAACTGAAGAATGCAAAGTTAAAAGTCATATTCGATGAGACTAAAATATGTTAAGGATAACACGCCGCCAGCTGTTCGCGAAATCAAAGATCATATTGCGACGTCATTTCAGTTTTAACATGCAGTAAATTTGCACCTGATCAAAACATATCGTCTTATTAACAGGTGCGCATGCTGAAGACACGAGGGGCATGCAAACCCAATATGTTGCCTCACCTGTCAAACTAAGCCTGCGCCAGATTTGGAGAGCCTCCAACAAACGGTGTCGACAGAAATAACTACCGATGCATAATAGATCCGATCAGCGATCTGCGTGCGACCTGCTGGGAATGTATTCATGAGAAAACTGTAGACAGTACGAAATGTAGCATTACATGAAGTATACACGGGGGACGTATATGCAACTTACTGGAAAATGTTCAACGAAACATTTACATGAACAAGAGTATCCTAAAAAACGGGCTTGTTGCTAGGACCATTTCAATGTGGTTAACTGTAAACTAGTCGAAAATATGATAATGGCTGGAAAGTGATTATATTTCATGTCAACGAAATGAATGCACATGTTGGAACTTTAACAAAAAAAATCGTCTTGTGAAAGTTAATATTTAATATTGAATAAGGAACATAATTAGATCGACTGATCATTGACGCGACACTGCGACCTAATTCTTTCCGCATTCCATCGTTTTTGTAACAACGAATTTGATTGGTTTGTGTTATTTCGGCCATCTGCTGTTGAATAACACGGTTTTCCCCAATTTCTCAGAATTCACGCGTGTGAATAACACATCATGAACTTGGAGAGTGTAGTGAAAAGCTGACTAGTTGGAAAAGAAACCCAGCGTTTCACACCATCGAATAATATTCCACGCACTGACGGCCCCCAAATCAACATAATATTTGGTGCCTTTGCATTTCCACGATAGAATTTTCCTACAACTAATAATACTTGCAGAAATCGTCTAGTGAATGATGACTCAACACGTGTGATTTGATTATTAACAGAAATAATTACAGTATATAGGGCGCAATGCCCATGCGTACACGTGAAGCCTTGCTCATTGTCTCCTCCTCGGTGATACAGTGGCATTATATTGTTGTTTCAAAACTCTCTCTCACTACGATGTCGTTTCAGCAAAATATGTTTTAAACGTGACAGGAGAGTTCCTGCGATTTCCATTTTGAAAGTGATTTTGTAGAGCACAAAGGCATCTCATTCATAGAGAATTTCAGTTCAAGATTTCAAAGATTTCCGAGCAAGATATAGACAACCACGAAGTCTTGATTTTCGCTAAGGGTGGTTGGGTAGCCAGGTGGTTAAAGCACATGTTCTCCACGCCGATTACCCAGGTTCGATTCCACACACGGGTACAATCACAGGCGAACTGTAGCATAAATGGGGTTGCGAAACAGAGAAGGAAAATTAGTTATGAATGAAAAATGTACATAACTGAACACGGGACATCCTCGATAAACTGCAGGGTATACGTTACGATAACGATGATAACGATAGCCTGGTTATTATCGAGGATGAATACGGTAATGCCATTATACTTGCAGTGCAGCGATGTCATAGCAATATGACGTCATTAGGTCTTCGACGTCATAGTGTAGCAGTACCAACTATGTCATAAACAAAGATGACAACACAGCTACGGGTGTGATTCGGTTTTAATGATGACTATCCTCATCAGTTACACCCTGAAATACACAATAACATTTATAAGAACAATAAATATATCCAGAGCATTATAAACCTTTAAGCTTTGCATACAAAGGTATGAATAACATATGCATTGTATATATCATTAGACCTACATGAAGATAAGGTATTTATATGGTCGTTGTATGTCATTACAATACTGGCCACGAAACCAGTGCAGCATCAGGCTACACAATTACATTAGCAATAACGACAACCTGCATTAAAGTTGTTCAGATATATTTGGATGGATACAATATGAAGCATGCACACGTCTTACTGTCTGTGACACATAATACAATAGATAATTGTAAACATATATAGAGAGAGATATGCAATAACAAACATACCAGAGGTATGGTCCCTAGGTGTGTCACACTAGAAGGACATGGTGGACACATTGACTCCAGCAGTATCTACAACATGCAAACAATTAAAACTAACGTCCCTTCACAATTTTGGTACACATGTTAACATCATGATCAAACCAGAGCACATATTTACAGACCTGGCATAGCACACAACAAATACCGAACACCCTAACACTTTCGTAAATGCACATACATTCACAACACATACATTATAAAAGCTTCGTAAACATGTTCAAATACCTGACTATCTAGATTTTGCCATTTACTAAATCTATCACAAATATCGAAATTACCTTATTTAGAATACATAATAAAATGTTTATATAATCTTATCTATGTAAGATATACACATATGTTTATGTATACAATATAAAACAAACATACCTTGGCAGTATTGAGAATATGATTTTTCAAACTGAGCTGAAGTTTGTCAGTGACTTGTCTGTCCAGTGACTGAGGTGCAAGTGAGAGTTAAAAAGCATGCAAGCTGATAACAATAGGGTGAGCCACTCAACCAGAACATTTGCCCTGCTTTTAACAATAGAAGCTAGTAGGGTGGTGACTGACCCAAGCACAGCTAAGTTAAAATATTTACAATGTAATATAACCTGTTAATTAAAATCCTTTTCACCCATATTACAAACTAATATATATAACTAATACTAATATCAATAGCTGATACCAATACTAATAACTAATACTAATACCACTACTAATACTATATATACTATAAACTAATAACTAGTACTAATACTAACACTAAAACTAATAACTAGTACTAATACTAACACTAAAACTAATAACTAGTACTAATACTAATATGACTAATAACTACACTGTACAAAGCTGACAGCCATATGAATATATGTGACTGCCACAATAGCATTGCAATTCATGTAAATTATGATGTTAGGGTAATGTACAAAATCTACTGTTCAAACGATATGTCCTGATACAGTTTGTTCTTACTCGCCCGTGGAAGATACTGCAGTGTAATATTTCTACGGCAATATTACACTAGTAGAGGTCAATTATTTTATGGATAGCAACTTCTTGAGTTTATTTTCACGACGTTTCTGGGCTTATCCTACCCCTCCCACGGTGGGCTATCACACCGTGGGCCATTTCACCACAGTTTCTATCAGTTTGTGTTGCATAATAATAAACAGAAAACAAAACTCGTTCCGTGAAATTCCATTTTCATTAAGCTCATGAAAGATTTCGTATCGCTCGTTTGATACCAAGTCATTAATTAGTTTGATAAAAATGGTATTCCATGGAAGATTGTTTAGTATTCTCTATATCTCATACAGGCAATGTCTTCTGTGGAACAGTTTTGGATGATACATTACTATATGAATCTCGAATTCCCATCCACATTAATTGTAACACAATAGCAATCTTCAGGTAAAGTGTCTCCGATGTTGCTGAGATGTGTTAAAATATGCATGAAATGTGTTTAAAATAGATGTGACCAGTAAGGCAGGGCTTACATTACGTCCGTATTTTTTTGAACGCATGCGTTATGCGTTGCGTTTTTGCCCTCACACAATATGCGTTAATATGCGTTTTGAACACGCGTTATAAGTAAAGACGGCGGCCATAGCTGTGATGAGTATGGTGTTGGAGGAAGAATTCGAAGAAGAGGAGGAATTACCCACAGTCACAGCAGTTTTATGTAAATAGTATTATACGGTACATTACTTAGTATTTATGAAATAATTTAAGTCATATACAAACAGATAAAGCATTCTGGAGTGATAAGTCATCCAACTAGAGGATTACATGTTACACTGGCTTGTTTCGTTCAAGAAATTACAACAACAACTCACCGGAAGTACTCACGTGTTGGCAAAATACCTTGTTAAAATGTCGTCATCAAGGGAATTCCCTCTGCGTTTCAATTTGCGTTGCGTCAAAAATACTGCAAGACCTATTTTCAACGCAGCGCAGCGCAACGCACCCAAAAACCGGACGTAGTGTAAGGTATAATTGATAAAATTACTGACTTGCGTTTTTTGACGTAACGCACGATGCTACGCAAGAAAAAACGGACGTAATGTAAGCCTTGCCTTACAACGTTGTCAACACACAAAGGAAATAGCGTGATCGTACGCGCGATGTACGCACTTACACAGTGAATATGTCGTGTAGTCAGATTGTGAAATCAGTCGTGTCATGAAATGACTAAAACATTCAGTCACACTTCAGTCATTTCATCAAATTTAACTTAATAACTTAACCTAAAAAGTGGATCACAAGTTTAACGTCGCTAATTTGAAACTATTGTGGCAGCGACTATTGCACTTCAGCTTGGCTTTGAGTCATTTACACCTGTTTGTTTGACACTTGCTGTGTCCAGAGCAGCCACGCCTCACAAATCTCTGTCCACATAAAGATGAAATGAAATTTCCTGAAACGACTTAAGTATATTGATTGTAGTTACACAAAATGAAGTGAAATCGTTGATCCTCTTAGTCATTTCACGAAATGGGTGATTTCACAGTCTGACTGTAACATATATTACGCAGGGACGTCGAGTTTGCCATAGACAATCACACAACTTTGAGCATCCTTTAATTTGGAAATAATTACAATACATCAATCATGAAATTGCTGCTGTTGCAGATAATTATGAACAGTTTCAGACAAGCTTCAGTAACTTCTTCGGTGTGGATGCCGACATCATTATCAAGTGAGTGAGTGAGTTTAGTTTTACCCCGCTATCAGCAAAATTCCAGTGATGTGGTGGGGGTCTGTTAAATAATCGAGTCTGGATCAGACAATCCAGTGATCAACATCAAGAGCATCGTTCTACGCATTTAGGATACGATACCATGAGGCAACCAAGTCAGTGAGCCTGACCACAGTATCATGTTAGTCGCCTCTTACGACAAGCATGGGTTTCTGAAGATCAGATCTAACCCGGATCTTCACGGATCGGGTTGGTAATTATCATAATTGTCTGTTGATTGCTATTGTTCCTTGGGGCTTCCTGTAATATATAAAGAGAGTACATAAAGAACACCTTTTACTGGTTTTCAGATTTCTTACTTGGGTTCGCAGTGAGATTTAAAATAAATGTAGTCGGTTAACAGCATGCGACTCATGACCACACAGCACTCAGCACTCTACAGTACCCCAACTGCAAGACGGCGGTCTGCATAATCGAGTTTGGAACAAGCAATCCAGTGATCAACACAATGAGCATCGATGTACGCAACTGGGGTACAATTGTATATGTGTCAACCAAGCCAGTGATTATAGCAGGACCTCCATTCACACCAAGGACCTGGTGTCTCTACTTATTAGTGAATAACGAACAGATCGGTGAGAGCGCTGCTCATGGGATCAGTAGCTCTTCTGGCGAGAGATCAAATGTCCTGTGTAACGAACAGACAGAAATATTTAACAATCTTAATATGTGAATACTTTAAGCATATTGGTTCGATTTCGCATCCAGTACTGAAATATGTAGAGCGATGTTGGAATGGGGCGGGGATGGGGTAGGTAGGTAGTAAATAAGTGGTTAATCAGTCCGTCGGTGAAGACCCGTGTTCGAATCCCTATACGGGTACAGCGTGGTATTGCTGAATTGTTACTAAAAGCTACCTAAACCGTATTTATCTTTGATTACAAAACTGACTTAATAAATTCTCTTATGTGTCATTAAAGTTGTATTAGGTATATTTCATACAATATACACCCAGGACACTTTAAATTACAAGGAAAATCGTTGGCCAAGACCGGCCCTTTATTAGGCTCACACAATAAACCAGCAATATCCATGTAGTATATTGATGAAGCATTTAAAATACCGGTCACATTTAATTGATAAAACAATTACCTTTATTACGAAACCTATGTCGATGTTCACAAATTGGGAGTTTCTTCAGTATCTCATCTTGCATTTTAACTAATATGTTTTCTTCGTTGTTGATAGTTTATCGAGCGTTTCATGTTTATATTACTTCCGTATGTTGTCTGGTTAACGTCGACCGTTGAAAGAACTGTACAGAAGTACTGATTAGGGAAGTAGTGTCTGGACATTCCAACCCCAATTGTCTGCCCAATCCCCTGTGCTATAACAACCCCTCTGTGACGTCAGCCACGGACATATTGGATATATTAGCAGTATTCACCAATTCGTCTCAGGTGCTATTGCTTCCATTTCGCGTCCACGGAATTATTGTCTATTCAAGATGGGGCCATCGTTCGGGCCGCTGGTGATAACCGTCCTTCTTGGACTGATACAGGTACGTTCAAGCTCTCAAATACAGGTATTAACATGGCGAACGCAACAATTTGACAGTCGGGGAAAGGCTGGGGTATGGTCTGTTTCACCTAGATGAGTAAACTCTCCGCACGGGTCGGCTTTGTCGATCGAGTGCAGAAGATCGCAATGCGAACTGGCAAATGTTGTGCCTTTTGTGGCAAAACAAGCTTTAAATCCTTGCATGTGACTTCATTATATGCACCATTCATTAAACGAAGACGAAACTGCAATCATGAAAGAAATACCCTGGCATCGGCCATGTTAAAGCGTTGCTGTTGAATATCAAATTCCATCTTCTGTGTTACCTGTATCAAAGATTCAGTGGATGAATTAACATAATGAATCATTACAACCCGACTGAACCGTCTGACTGAATCATGGTATGGGTTCGATGACACAACAGAGAGTAGAACGTATCCGTCCTAAGTTTGGGACGGTATTTCTTTGGGAGGACATTCACATAAATAAAGAATTGGGGTCAAGAGACTTGGTGTCTGACAAGTTTGTTAAACAAGTGACATGTTTACTCTTTGAACGAAAATACCTGAAGTTTCTGCCTTCACCCACAAACATGAATAGGTCATACACCAAATGGAATGACCGTTCTTTATCCTTTCTATATGTCAGTCTCTTTCATCGCCCTTTCCATGTGTTCATGTGCCCCTCCTAAAAGGTGTTGTGGCACCCATTAGGTGTGCCATCTGAAAAGGGCATTATGTACAAGACGTGTACATCTTTTAAAAGGTACAGTTGTCGATCCAGATGACACATATTCCCTATCATATACATAATTACATATTGGGTAGTTATGTTCTTTCTATGGAACTTAATTGTTTGTAATTTTCAGGAAACAAATCTCATTTTTTAATGTCTTGTCATCGGTAGAGATACATAGCCTTAGAGTAAGCCATGAATTATTGAGTTATGTTGACAATAAACTGTAAGAAAATCAATACTGCTGTTAGTCACCGAGTGTGAGTAATATGTTTTCGTATTAACATAATTCTGTAAGTTTTACATAGACTGGGCTGAGACGAGCATGTAATGTAACATTGCAACAGTTAATGATATGCTAATGGATAATCTAGATGACAGAATAACTTTGTCAGTGTTATCTGATTTATTATTTAGATTGGTACAGAGGCCAGGCTTGGTGTCACTACATTAAAGATGACAGATAAAGAATACAATGGCCATTATCTTTACTACATTAGCATGTCATTTTGACAGTTGCATCATCTGGAATTCTCAAGTCAAAGAGTAGCAAGTGGGGATATTTCTTCAAACCCACGAAAGTCTCATTTGGAAATATGTGAAACTCCAGTTGTTTCCGTTGTAAGGACAAGGAAAAAATGTTTCTTTTCCTGTTTTAGCCTATCCTTAAACAGGGCAGGTATCATCCATTGAAATTTATGCTTGTCTGCTAGCCCCAAACTCCTACATCAATAAGCCTACACCAGACTTAAGTGTATATTTGATGAAAGAGCTTGATCTTCTCTGCGTGATAGGTATACTTTTCTAGGTGGTGTGTCATATAATGTTGTTAAGTAACTTCTTTGAGAGGCATTTAAAAGTTGGAACAGTGCAGAAGGATAACGATTTATGGATGAACAACTTCTTTGTTTCTGTGTAATGTTGTTGCTCTTATCATCATAATAAAGTTGTTTGGCCATTGTTATCCTTCCTTTTACGAAATTGTATAATATGCTGATGGAATCAGTCTTAAGTGCTATTTTGTGGGATTATGTTATTTTTAAGAAGCTGAATATGTGAGGAATAAGGCTGCCCGCATGTAGCTTGGTCTGTGTAAATATGCATCTGTTCTCGCAGGTAAAGGGATATTGGCTGGCGTTAAGTTTTGGTTGCACAAACAAAAAAATCATTACTGACTTCAAACTATGCTGTAATTTGACTTGGAAAGTGTTATTCTTAGATGGTTGGGATTATTTACAGCCTCTTGGGGTCATAAAAATAATGAACCTTTACCCTGTGTAATTGTAATCAGTGGCAGTACATGGAGTGTTAAGTATATTAAAATGTTTTTACCTCAGGGCAGAACAGTTAATTAGTGCAGTATGCTTTTGAATGATTAGGATAATGTATTGGGTCTAAGTTACGAGCACCACGGTATGTTTTTAATGAACCCACTTGTAATGAGGATCTGACAAGCTTTCTATTTGTCTTTGGGTGGTGCTGTAGTCTAGTGGTTAAACCATTTGCTTGTCAAGCCAAAGACCCAGGTTTGATTCCCCTCATAGGTACAATGTGTGAAGTTCATTTCTGGTGTCCCTGGATGTGATATTGTAAGCGGCTCAACTGTATCAAACTGAAGTTTGTTGTTCATTTGCGTTTGTTACAATCATATTGTGCAACATATGTCATATTTGGGATTTCACTTTCTTAGTAAAGTACAAATTCTGGTACTTTTTTCCATTGAGTCCCAACCACCGCGACTTCCTGAGCGGGCTAGGCGGCTGACTTTGTGTGCTGGCAATTAGGTGCCTGACTCTGAGGGTGCGGGTTCGAATCCCGGATCGGACTCAACAGAAAAAAGTACTAGAATTTGTACTTTACTAAGAAAGTGAAATCCCAAATATGACATATGTTGCATTTGACCACTTTCTTAATGGCATTGTGTAATCAATCATATTGTGCTTGGCATACACTTACAGGAGATGTAATTGTACACCTAGAGGTCATTTTAATTTTGAAAGTGTTTCAAAAGGAGACTGTCTTGTTTTGGCAAAGTTTAGATGTGGAATTTTCAGTAATTTTCTTGTACCGGCAGTAAAGAAGACAATTCACTTTCTGAATGAATAAACTGCTTTATCAAAATTGTTTGTGTCAGTTCATTTTAGAAAGTCTTGAGATCACAGTTGTTGTTGTGATTATTGTGTTAGATAAGAACAATAATTCACTTTTTGACCCTTTCTTTGTTTTGATTTTTGAATCCAGTATTGTATTTAGCATGTTTTGGCTTGTGAATCCTTATTTGAATTTCCCATGTACCATATCATACTCATATATTTTGATTTTTCAAATTTTGTTATTAAGATTGTCTGTAGGCCTTGTAAAGGTTGTGCATCCCATTCTCATTGTATATATTAATGCTCATCCTGTTGATCACTGCATTGTCTGGTCCAGATTCTATTATTTACAGACCATTGCTATTTACCCAGAAAGTCTATGAGTGTGGCATGAAACAGCAGGTAAACTAACCACCCAATCTATAGACTGTTTCCTAAATGTGTAGATCGAAGCTCCAAATGTATATCTCCGGATTGTCAAGTCCAGACTCAGTTATTTAGTATCAGACAACACAAGGTTGGAATAGTGCAGAGCAAGTTCAAATTTGCAAAGTTATCACAATGCAGGTATCACAGACATGTTTTTCACGGGATGGTGGTGTTACGCGATATTTTTAGCGCTAATACACTTTTGCATATTTTAGTAGAGTTGCTAGGGTCTCACATTTTAAACTCGTATAGATTGCATACAAGCTGACAGTGATGAATGAGGGTATCTTAGTGCTTGTTTTCCTTAAATTGGAGGTATTTTGACAATGCATTAGGCTGAATTGAGTGCTCACGTCTCATCGAATCTGTTTGGGATGTTTTCACTGAAATTCAAGCCACCTCTGCAAAACTGCAACTAAAACCTAGATTGGACAATTGCCACTGGTGTTCTTTGCAGACTTGGGACTGAATATTGGCATTGGAAATGGTCCAAACATCCAGAATTTCAATCTATTTTACCACTTCGCAAAGAAAATCCTTTGTAATTTTATTAACTTGTTTTTAAGTGGCTGTATATCTTGCCCCTAGAATAAAACATACACCTGGTATGTTTGTCTCCAGAATGCTTATATAGCCATTAAATGGCTTGGGAGACTAGTAGGGTTGAAATTTAACTGGCGTCTGGTCAAAAATAGAAATGTTAGCCTGCGCTTGTGTTACCATTAATTGATGGGGACCTGCTCCATCAGCATGGTTAGGCCCATGAAGTCAGGAGCAGATGTCATTCAAAATTTATGTTGACCTCTAAAACAAGCTCCAACTTTCTTGCTTAGATATATCCTGTATTTTACTGGTAAATGGATGAATAGAATTTGTGGGATTGTGATGCTCATGTTATTGCATTCATGCATTTCAATACAGCCTCAAGATACACTGGGAGAAACAAATGAGCTGGGGAAAGTTCAGATGCTCCTTTTATAGTTTGCAGTCTCTGTTACCAGCCCTGAATAGCACTGTGGGAGCTTATCTGGGAATAAATCAAGGATCACTGGCATCAAGGGTTGTTCCCTCCTCTCCTCTCTTCTTCTCCTCTTCCTCCTCCTCCTCCTCCTCTTTCCTCCTCTATCTTTCTTAAAAAGTGAAATTGATTAAAGTTAAGGATTTGAAAAGTGAGATCGGTTCAGGTTGATATTAATATTTGTCCAACTTATTTTTCTGTGTTTTCTTCTGTGACATAATCATTATAAAACAGACACCATCATAAGGTAATATTTCTGAATCGTGAATGTGACCTCCAATCAACAGGAAGTTGATAATTAACCTTGCCATTATGATTTTTCTCTTATTTTGTGATATAAAATGTCAACACCGAAAAAAAGAATAAACGGTTGTGCCATTATCTACTTACACATGCAGAATCATGTATAAATGTCATGAAACTTCTGTAGCAAATCAGGGCAGTGATTTTGCATGGTAGTTTAAGTGTTTGCTTTTCATGCCAAGGACTGAAGTTCGATACCCACATAAGTTACAGTGTTTGAAGCCAGTGTCTGATTATTGCTAAATAAAATAAGTGTTCACGGTAGGATTTGTAAGAGTGCGAGCACAAATAAAATTATTTATTTTCATTACATTGCCAAACCTGAATCATTTCAAAATTTATATTTTTGTGTGTGTGTGTTACTGTTTAAGGGTATTTTTTCAAATTAAGTAGATCAAAATTTGTGTGTCCAAAGCATGCACTCAAAATATGTTTGTGTGTTTTTATTATTTTTTGTGTGAAAGATGCAGGTTTCTGTGTTAACGAACACTGTTAAAGTGATGTAAAACTAAACTCACAGCTGCAAATCCAACAGGCTCTAACAGTTTTGTTATTTCACTGTTTTACTCGATCATTAAATAATTCATGTATTGGTTGTATCGTGTACAATCACCTTTGATAGATCTGTGGCCTTTAAGCTCAAATTATCTAAAAACAATAAATTTAGGTAAAGCATGCTAAATTATTGCAGCTTCATGCTTTTGTGACCTCCATGCTATCTGTTATAAGTAATCAGTTTGTGAATTAAGCCAAAAAGGCATCCAGACATCAGGGCTCACAACTTCAAAATCTTACCAACCCAAAATGGATTTAACGTGACCAGACAATCCAAAGAAAATAAGTCAGTTTTTGTTGTAAAGATTGATTGAATAAACCTGAGACATGTGTTTACTGCAGAACTTTGCTCATTGGTAGGTGCCTCTGTTTTAGTGATAAGATGTGTCGACGCAGTGGAGTTTGAGATATGATAGTTAAGTATTAAAACAATAATTGTCAAGTCTAAATATAAGGGTCAATTTGAAAAATATGAAGATTTTAAAGATATGGTGAATATACTTAGATGTATGGAACATAATATCATAAAATATTGCCGGACCATTGGGCTGGCTAGCTGTAAATTTAGGCTTTAGACTGTCTGTCTAAAATCTAGCCCATCTCGGTTGTACAGGCCTTATTTCATTCAGTGAAGTAATTGTAGTTTAGCTTCCAGGGCCTAATTTCATGGTGAGCTACCGTCACTGGGAGGCTGTGTGCGACCAGATTATCAATCCTGCAGGATTACAATAGAGGTGAAGGTTAGGCAACATTATGTAGTGTGTGAGTTTAATGGCCCCCCTCATTTATGACTGCAATTGTTAGGTGGTGTAACACAGACAATAATAACCCAACCTCTCTGTAAACTACATTAGGCACAGATGGCTGATTTATCCAAAGCGTTATGCAGCTAGGGTAGCCAAGTGGTTCACTTGTCATGCTGAAGACCTGGGTTCTATACCCAACATGGGTACAGTATGTGAAGCCCATATCTGGTGTTCCCCACCATGATATTGCTGGAATATTATTAAACTAAAAAGTGGAGGAAAACTGAATTGACACACTCACTTATCCAAGGAGCCATAATTCTCAGTGTCATGTTGTTTTTCTTGGTGTAAGCTCAAAGTTAAAACATTCTACTGTTCATGGCTTCAATAGAGCTTTCAAATTTGAATAGTTTACAATTGGGGGAAATTTGTAATTAATTGTATCATCATCAGTGAAAAAATGATTCAGATGCTAGTCAAAGGTTATGCCTGAATGTCAGGTTCTGATGTTTTTTCAGCTGAAGAATTGACCTGCCTCAGAGAAATAAATATACCACTCGATGGAACTTCTTGTTTGTTGAATAGGGCGATGTTATAACGTGGATTCTTACATTGTTATCAAGCTTAAAGTGACTTGCCTCTGCATGTATTTGTTATGGCTGCCATTGGTGGTGCAGCACCTTTGTGCCTGCCTTTTAACAAATGTCAGATTTGTGCTGTCGGCTCTTTATTGTCAGATTTTATGTAGAAATTTCTTATGAATATGGAACGCAAAGTGTTTTGCCATCCTATTTAATGACCCGTTCACACACTACAGTTGTTGCATACTGCTGTGACTGAGACGGGCCTAATCTGTCTTTAAACTACCACAGGCTTTTGCTTTTCAACATGTCTTAGCAGGTATGCTGCTCCATTGCTGGTGGGGAAGCCTCATGGTTAAAAGAATCACTTGTTAAAACGATCTACATTCGATTCTCTACCTGGGTACAATGGTTGAAGTTTGTTTTTGGTGTCATTTGCTGTGATATTGCAGGAATATTCCTAAAAGTGGTCATTCACTCATTCACTATCCATTGCCATGCTATTGCTAGATTATTCCTAAAAGTAGTTAAAAACTCACTCACTGTCAGTGCTGTGATGTTGCAGGAATATTCCTAAAAGTGGTCATTCACTCATTCACTATTGATTGCCATGATATTGCTAGATTATTCCTAAAAGTAGTTACAAACTCACTCACTGTCAGTGCTGTGATGTTGCAGGAATATTCCTAAAAGTGGTCACTCACTCATTCACTATTGATTGCCATGATATTGCTAGATTATTCCTAAAAGTGGTAAAACAAATCACTCACTCACTGTCAGTGCTGTGATGTTGCAGGAATATTCCTAAAAGTGGTCACTTACTCATTCACTATTGATTGCCATGATATTGCTAGATTATTCCTAAAAGTGGTAAAACAAATCACTCACTCACTGTCAGTGCTGTGATGTTGCAGGAATATTCCTAAAAGTGGTCACTCACTCATTCACTATTGATTGCCATGATATTGCTAGATTATTCCTAAAAGTAGTTACAAACTCACTCGCTGTCAGTGCTGTGATGTTGCAGGAATATTCCTAAAAGTGGTCACTCACTCATTCACTATTGATTGCCATGATATTGCTAGATTATTCCTAAAAGTGGTAAAACAAATCACTCACTCACTGTCAGTGCTGTGATGTTGCAGGAATATTCCTAAAAGTGGTCACTTACTCATTCACTATTGATTGCCATGATATTGCTAGATTATTCCTAAAAGTGGTAAAACAAATCACTCACTCACTGTCAGTGCTGTGATGTTGCAGGAATATTCCTAAAAGTGGTCACTTACTCATTCACTATTGATTGCCATGATATTGCTAGATTATTCCTAAAAGTGGTAAAACAAATCACTCACTCACTGTCAGTGCTGTGATGTTGCAGGAATATTCCTAAAAGTGGTCACTTACTCATTCACCATTGATTGCCATGATATTGCTAGATTATTCCTAAAAGTGGTAAAACAAATCACTCACTCACTGTCAGTGCTGTGATGTTGCAGGAATATTCCTAAAAGTGGTCACTCACTCATTCACCATTGATTGCCATGATATTGCTAGATTATTCCTAAAAGTGGTAAAACAAATCACTCACTCACTGTCAGTGCTGCAGGCATATTCCTAAAAGTGGTCACTCACTCATTCACTATTGATTGCCATGATATTGCTAGATTATTCCTAAAAGTAGTAAAACACTCACTCACTCACTGTCAGTGCTGCAGGAATATTCCTAAAAGTGGTTAAACACTCACTCACTCACTCACTCTAGTTTTCTGCTGTAATACAGACCAAAATTTAATCTGTCATCTACCACAGACTCACCTTTTCTTATTGTATGAGGAGACCTGATAACTAAGCTGTGGCCACTGATTTACCATCCTAGGAACAAACAACCAGTAGACTTACATTCCTCACTGACTGGAAATGGTTAATTTTCTCACTAAGACGGGACAATGGGAGCATTATGGCATCCTAGTGGTGCTTGTGTAGAATTAACATAATGAATTCCCAGGAGTGCAGTAAATGAAAAAATAGTATGTAATACAGTAGGCAGAATTGATTGCCTGAGGATTTTATAGTAGTTTCAGCTGTTGGCAGTATTCATTGCCCTAGGATTTGATTGCAATAAGGACTGTTGTCAATATGGGTCATATTTCTGTTCACTTTGTTCCTCACATGGATTGACATGTATATTTGAGTTGGGTGTCAGAAACCTACGATTGTGAGTTTGATTCCTGGTTTGCACAGATGTATTGTTCATATTTCAGCACCATAACTGTGCCTGTAGGTTTCAAGATCAGTGATAAATGCTGTACATTGCATAACATGGCAAGGCGCTAAGACTATTTGATAAAGTATTAAAAGCAAAGTCATTTCAAAAAGAAAATTTATAGTAAAGAATTTTGATGAAACATTGATGATGTTGATAGTTACAAAAAAAAAAATGTTTCCTGTAAAGAAATCTAATTTTTTTCAAATTTTTGAAAGTATGGCCATGCTGACATTCCAGTCTAGAATTTGATCCGGGGTGCATTTTGAAATAGTTTTTATTGAACAGGGATTTAACATGGAATCCAGATTTGAGTTCTGAGGCAGAAGTCTCAGATGGATAATCTGAATAGTAGAAAATCGATGGGTGGATCCCATTCCAGTCCCTTTATAAAGTTTTTCCGTACTTGTCGTTGCTTGCAACAGTATTTCATGCCTTGTGACAGCAGCAATCCATAGATCAAAAACATGAGCAGTGATCTATGAGATACGATGACATATGTCAACCATGTCCTCGAGTCTCCTGATGCTGTTCAGTGCCTATTGTGACAAGCATGGGTTACTGAAGATCAGTTCTAGTCCATACCTCATGGGTATTCAGTGTTGTTAGAAGATGTATCCTCATAACCCCGTATGGTGCTTGTCCTGATAACCCCGTATGGTGCTTGAAATTAATGGGATAAAACAAGCACTGGCCACTCATATGTTCCTGCTTGAGAGGGTTGTTGATGTTATGCATCATCTACAGACCCAGATTCATGTGGAGATATCCCCAAAACACAAGCTTGTACATTGCTACACATGAGCAGTAATCTTGGAATTAACATCAAGATCTGCTTCGCCTTCCAGTCAGACTGAGGACAGTAGGGTAGTCTAGTGGTTGAAGCGTTCGCTCGTCACACTGAAGACCCAGTTTCAGTTCCCCACATGGGTGCAATATGTGAAGCCCTTTTCTTGTGTCCAGCTCTACTGTGATATTTCTGGAATATTGATATAAGCTGTGTAAAACCATACTCATTCACTCCTGTCAGTGAGAATGAATCAAAACATAATGATCATTAGCTTATGTAAATGATAGCAAATGTAAATATTCAGTGATTGAACAAATAGCTTGTTGCCTGTCCTAACTTTCATAACTCTTCCACTAAAACATACACTTCTAGCCGTAGTGCCAATATCACTTTGTGGATTGAGGCCTCATTCTAACAGCTCTCAAGCCTCTGAACCACTTATGCAGCACACACAGAAAGATAATATGATAATTGAAGCATTATCAATCTGCAAATTTGACATTTCCTGACTGCCATGGCGTACAGTTTCTGAGTAGATTGCCATGGCCTTTAGAGCGACATGCTCTGTTTGTTCAATGTCAATTTCCAGCTCCATCGGAACATATATCAGCATCTAGGAAAATAGCTTCGTAATTACAACTAGGATCGGGCCATTTGTTACCACACATTTAGGCCAAGTATTTGATATCTTGAGGCTGGCAAACATTATCTGTTTCACCATAGCTGTCCAAGCTGATTGTTTCCCTTGTTATCGAGTGTGGTTGATTGGTGCTCAAGTGTGATGGGTCTTCATTATGATGTTTCCTTGAGGTAGTTTGCTTTGCTTGGTAGGAGTTATTTCCCTTGATGTTATTGAAGATACACAGTTATTTCCCTTGGTGTTTTTTATAAGTGCTGAGATTTTCCCCTGGATGTTATATTAGGTGGAGAGTTAGTTCCCTTGATGTGTCTTAAAGTGCTGAATTATTTTCCTTCTGTTTGGTTGAGAGTTATATTTTCACTTTGTCCATGTGGACAAGTCATCCATTATAACTAACCAAATCTTGATCACAATTTAGACCAACTGCAACATCATAGGCAACCGCCTCCTATATCATGCATATGGAGCCATCTAATATAAGACACAGAACAGTAAAACATTGCTGATGATTAGGTCTGTTATGATTCACTCAAGTTTGTGTTAAATTATGCTGAAAACTTTCCTGAATGCAAATGATTACTTGTCATCAATAGTATAAAATTTATTAGAAAGAAGTGTGTGTTTACTTGAATTTGGGTGTAACTTACCTGAACATATATACCTGACGTATCAAAGGGAATACAGCCAGGCCTAGCAGGATAATTGTCAACACCCATATATTTAGTTGGACAGTACTGTTGTCACTGGTCATTGTCTTTATAGATTAACACTGTAACACGATATTTGATTGAATATTATGCTAATAATTGTATCATGCTGATATCCAGTTCAGGTGCTCAAAGGCTTTTTCCCTTGATCATCGATGCCAGTCTCAACCCTTACATTATATTACCAATCTCAACTCCTTGGGGCTCATAAAACTGTTGCAGCCACTAGACACACCAAGTTCATGTGACTTTACCATCCATATATAGTACCCATTCACAGCTGGGTGGCCTGGGACACATAGTCACAGTATTTTGTCAAAGTTTACTCCTAATTGACTGTACCCACAACTAGGTGTTTGCACGTATTCGTGTGGCCACCTTCTGTTCATTTACTTACTGGTTCATGGTTGTACAGAGTTGTGACAACACTGAAAAACTCTACACCACGTCAAGGGTTTGCCTGATCTCGACACCTCAAGTTTGCTTGATCACTAGCCTGGTGCTTTAGGCAAGCTTGCCCACCAACGAATATATTTAATTTTTGTATTCCTTACCAATACTTGTTCTCATCATCCAGTTATGGCGATATTTATCACAACTGCCTCTCATTGGATTCACTGCATCCCAAGCGATTGCAGGGTTCATAATTACTAACTGATTATATGATGTATTTTACGCAATAGGAAAAAATGCTGCTTCCAGGTTAAAGATTTTGCTACCTATTTTTAAAACGTGTAGCAAGTACTTGCCACTTCATAAAATAGTTAATATCAAACACTTGATCTTATACCTGAAGACATTCAGTTCATATGTTCACATTTGGACTTTTGTAATTATTGAAATGTTTTCTTTCAGACTTTGACTGCGACTGTGAATGTTGACGAGAAGTTTGAGCCCATGGTTGCATTCATGTGCAACAAACCTGCCATGCATCGTGTGACAAACGGCTGGGAGTATGACACCACAACCGACTGCCTGAAGAAGAAGACCGATATCCTCCAGTACTGCCAAGAGGTCAGTCTTTCCCTAGATCTCTTGTTAACATGTATTTTTGTGTGAAATGTGTGAAAAAAATAGCCATGTCTCATGTGTTTCGAGTTGCCTTATAAAGTTTTAAGGAAACAATAGTCAAACAATTGCAGGTGTGTAATGTAACCCTGCATCTTTCTCCCAAATCCAAATCAATGTTCCCAGAATCTCTGACATGTTTCCCAAATCCCAGTCCATGTTCTTAGAATCTCGGCCAGGTCCCCCCAAATCCCAATCCATGTGCCCAGAATCTCAGACATGTCTCCAAAAGTCCCTGTCCATGTTTCGTGAATTTCTGATGTGTCCCTTGAACATGCATCAATATCACCTGAATCCCCACCAGTGTCCCCGAAATCCCATTCCAGATCCCCCAAACCCAGTCCAAGTTTCCTGAATACCATGCATGCCCATCCCCTTAAACCAAGTCTGTGTGCCTCGAATTCCCTGTGAATGGCCATCCTTTTTCACTGAATCCCAGTTCCTGAAACCAAGAGCATGTCCCCTCAATCCTCATCCATGTTGCCTGCTCCACCATCCATGTCTGAATCCCCTTTCATACCCCGTCCATGTATCATGAATGCTTGTTTCCTTGGCCTTGGTCGTCTTGCTGGATAGACATTCCAACAGCTTCAGTGGTTGCTATGACGATCAAATCAATTACATGAATATCGGGGCCAGTTCTTTCACCAAGTCGATAACATGGCTGGAAAATTGATTGAGTTTGTAACTGGTGTTAGGAGATCTGGCTAAGATCCAATGATTGAGGCACAAAACCTGATGTAAGCAGAGCAGCCGTGAATGACAGCGTATGCAAATCTCCGGCACCCTTGTGCTCTCCCAACACACATGAAACAGGCTGCAAGTCTTAAAGGAGCACATCCTAGGTTTGGCATTCCTTTCAGTGGTAATAAGAACTCCTCTATTCGCAGCAGATGAAATTGTGGCATATTGTGCCTTGGGACCAAAATAGGTGGAATTTACAGACGAAGATGTTCTTTGAGTATACTGTTGAAAAGGAATAATTTGAAGCCTTGAAGATACTAAATACATGTTTATGCTGCATGAATACTTTGAAAGCACTAAGGAGCGTTGAAAAGAGGATATGGGGATGGTTTTAAGCAAATGAATTTGGGCTTAATTTATGGAACAAATGATTTTTTATTCTCTTTCATGTCAATGAGTGTCTGGGCAAGTTGGTTTGTGTTTTTATGTGTCACTAAAGAAATACCTTGTACGTTGTCTGAGTGGGCTGATCTTTTTTAAAGTTGCAGCATGTTAACTGAAAGAGTTTGTATTGTGAGTGGGCCAATTGGGGGTTTAAGCAATATTTCAGGAATATTAGAGTGGGGACATAAAATTAGGCTTATCACTTTGTACCCATGTTTGGAACATAGAAAATTAATTTTTCTTTCTGTTTTTCTTATTCTTGAAAAACTACAACTAGTGAATCTGTAAAACAAGAAATACAATTGGTTGGCCTTATTATAAAATTCACCAAAATTCTCCACGTGGGAACAATGTGTGAAGCCCATCTCTGGTATCCTCCGCCATAATTTTGCTGGAATATTGCACAGGTCTTTGGTGTGAATTGAGTGAATGCTTTAACCACTGGGCTACCCCACCACTCTTGAAGTCTTCATGATTTGCCAAGGTAGCAAGAAGGACTGCTCTGGCTTTCACATGGTGAGCAAACATGCCCATTTGTGTTTCAGGATCCTCTCAGATTCCACACCATAGAACCATGCTATGCATGATAAATTGAATTGGTTGAAATGCCACAATTGATGTATGGTTCATTTCGAACAACCAATCATTGAAAAACTAGTTATGTCATGTTTCAGATTTTACTGATCAGATTTTTGTGGCAGATAAGTATAAAGAAAAACCATGCAGTTTTCTGTTGTTTTTTTGCTTCATTTAGAAACAATGCAAATTTCGCATCCATTGTAAAATGCTGTGCCAGACTCCTTTCAAGTGCAGGCGCTTTCAAGTGATGACTAAAATATAATGAACATAAACTTCCCAGAGTCTTCAAGAAGTATTCAGTCATGACTTTTAAGTAAGTGATGATATTTGTTCAACATCTAAATTTGGGGGTCAAATAATTAGCAAAGACTGTTGATTTTCAACTAATAATGTCTTTTTACAAATGTCTCCAAATCTGAATTATAAAGAGTTATTGTGTGTGCTTTCTGATCAGTCTGAAATCAATCCAGGTTACCCATCCCAGCCTTACTAGACTGCCTCTGCTCTATCAATTTATGTTGGCTGTAGGCACAACTTAGATATATTTTGTAGATAAATCTCTCTGTATATTGTTTAAGAAGATATGTCGTGGACTGAATGTCAGTCTACAGCCAAGGCCAAACACTGCCGACTGCTTCTCATTCATCTTTGATACAGCAGGGTCATGTTGTCCATCCTCCTCACTTGTGAAGTGAGACCAGTTGCGTCTCAGGTTTCTCCGAGCAAATCCACTGTCTCTGTAAGGACAAGGGCAATAAGCAGCAGGTGTCATCCATTTACTGGGGGCATCAGGCCAAGACCTTGGTCCAATTCCCAACATGGTTACATTGTGTGAAGCTAACTTCTGGTGCCCCCTACTATGACATTGGTGAAATACTGTTAAAAGCAGTGTGACACAGACATTGTTAAACTATTGTGTTAAATGTAGATGGAAGTTCGAGACAAATATGCATAGTTATTTTTCAAATACAGTAATCTAAGTTTATCACCAACATGTTTACAGTGAAGTGACTCATGTAACAAAACATATCCCACCACGTTCTGTACAGTTTGAAATGCACATTACTAATTCTGTCTATAGCAAACTGAAGTTACGATTCTCTAGAGTTTGTTAATGCCGCTGAAATACTGTTCAAATAGGTGTTGGACGCCATTTTGACATGGCAAACAATTTGCTGTTGGCATAATAGCAGCGTAAAATTTAACTCTTGTACTATTTATGAACATGAATCACTAAATATTTATCTATTAGGTGAATTGACTTATTCAAAAGTAAACTGGATGATCTACTCTTAAAGATGGACAGCAAGGGCTTTCTTCACTTTTGTGTTTCCTTGCTTGAGATGTCTCTATCTCATTCTCTTGAACCATCTTCTGTACCATCTCTGTGATGAGGTCCATAAAACTACATGCCTGATGTGATCTGTGACAATAATTGCCAACAGATTCAATCCCCTTCAATGCTACAAGGATTTCCGCACATGTAAATCATGTTATTGATCAAAATGATGAAATTCCTTTGCAATCTGGTAATGTATTTCACTGTCAGTGGATCATGTCACATTGTAATGTCTCTTGACAAAATGTTGACATTAATTTTACAAACTGTTCCACAGGACTTGTGTTTCATGATACCTTCAAACAAGGAACATATTATCTTGTCCTATATTTCTGTACATGGAAGTTTTTCCACAGTGGCTCCTGAAGATTCGAGCTGGAATGTGATCTTCTGTAGCCCATGCTTGTCATAAGAGGCAACTAATGAGTTCAGTGTGATTGACACTGTATCCCAAATTGCGTGGATTGATGCTCATGCAGTTGATCACTGGATTGCCAAGTCCATACTCGGTTATTTACAGATTGCCTCTATTTAGCTGGATTATATTGGAGAGCAATGTAAAAGTAGCACAGAGTCAGCAACATGATGAAGGTTGCACAGTGTCCAACTCAACCATGTCTGTTAGTCTGAGTGGTTGATAAAGCATGAAACTTGTTGCTGAAGTGGGATGAATGTTGTCCATTCCATCAACCACATGCTTGCTAGGCCAAAGTTTATTCAGAGTAGTCTAGAATCCTGCTGACTGAGTTGAAAACAACGGGACAACTGTTGAAAAGATGTGTACCCCTTCTGCGGATATTTTAGAAAATATACAAAGCTGAAGGTAGAAATACCATTCTTGCTGTCTCATTATGTCCCTATTCAGTTCAACAGTCCGCTTGAATCTCTCACAAATGGTATTCTGTTAATTAAAAAGCTCATTGTGGCAACCTATCAGAGAATTGCTAATGAACAGACGATGAGGCTATATGAGTGGAGCTTGTTACCTCCAATGGACTAATCATGTTCTATTATGGTCTTTCTGTAAAGCTTGTCGAAACACCACTATGAATCAATAGTTTGTTTCAAAGTGAAATTTTATTGTATTTGGCTGATGTATGTAGATCAGGCCCCCCTAAGTAATTGAAGGAATTACAGCAAATTTGAAGGAATTGCATCTCAAATGTAAACAAACGCAGCCCACTCGCGAAACAATTGCAGCGATATCGGTAGTTTAGCGGTAATAACAGAAACACATCGGCCCTATCGGAAGCAATGTCGGTAATACTGGAAACACGATCGGCCATCTTCGGAGATTTTTCGGTCACGAGCGGAAACTCACGCAGCAAAACATGGCGTCGTTGGAAGAAGCACCCGTCTCGGTGAGATTTGTTTTTAGTTCCTACTATTACATTTTCATACTTATCCATCTTTGACCACCCGTGTTGAATGCGTTTAGGTATGAGGTGTTGTCGGGGCAATAGCTTATATTTTAAGGAAAAGATTGTCACTGCAGAAGAGTGTCACAAGTCATGCCCCTGGAGATTGTTTACATCTGAACATCGAAGTCGTGCCGATGATTACGAACATCATGAACGTGCGCCATGAAGAAGTTTAAGAGCCATAATTTTTCTTGCTACGAGGTGCAATTGACAAATTTAAACACATTTTACACCAAAAAAAATGATGTTATATCTGGCGCACGTTCGTAATCATCGGCACGACTTCGATGTTCAGATGTAAACAAACTACAGGGGCATGACTTGTGACGCTCTCCTAGAGTGACTATCTTTTCCTAAAAACATAAGCTATTGCCCCGACAACACCTCATACCTAAACGCATTCAACACGGGTGGTCAAAGATGGATAAGTATAAAAATGTAATAGTAGAAACTAAAAACAAATCTCACCGAGACGGGTGCTTTTTCCAACGACGCCATGTTTTGCTGCGTGAGTTTCCGCTCGCGACCGAAAAATCTCCGAAGATGGCCGATCGTGTTTCCAGTATTACCGACATTGCTTCCGATAGGGCCGATGTATTTCTATATTACCGCTAAATTACCGATATCGCTGCGTTTGTTTACATTTGAGATGCAATTCCTTCAAATTTGCTGTAATTCCTTCAATTACTTAGGGGGGCCTGTAGATGAGATCTGTGGGAGTTTTGGGAAGGGATGACTGTCCTAGGCATGCTAGTAGAAAGAGATAACCAAATGGATAAACTTGTCAAACTCTGACAGGTTATATTGTGTGTTATTACACTGGTGGATTGGATCATTGTTCACTGATAGCTTGTGACTGCATTACATGGGATGTGATAAGTGGGAGTATGATATATCATGCGTACAATCTCTTTGTATAGTGTACTATATCTTGTTATATATACTATTCATACTAAAGGAAACAACTGTTCCCAGGTAGGCTTTGAACAGCTTGCCTGAATACAGGCATTGAAGAGCTCACTCTGTTTTATGAATACAAAAATGAATTTTACAGAATGAACCCACTATGTTGGCTGAAATGGAGGAGATACTATATTTATAATAAAATATTTCATGGGCTCTGCATCTTGCTATTTTGAACCTTGTGGTTTTCATGTTCCGTGTCTGTTGACAGACAGGCTTCAGCTTATGGGTAGCATTGACGCAATCATTGTCCCATTGTTTTTCATTGTAAAAGTTTCATTAAGGGGAGGGGAGTGTATTGTCATTCAGACTTTCCCTGAGTGTGAAAAAAGAGTATTTTGAAGACGTTTGTATGTTTTTTAAATGAATTTCAGACTCTTTCTTGAATAGTTTTTCATCTGGTAGGGAATTTTATCTGCCTTGATAGTTGAAAGAAAAAAATAGAGACAGAGAAAAAAAGACATAGTTGTGACAGCCTTTCAGAGGATCAATCCTCTCATTCCATGAAATATTTCCTAGCTAGTAAACGAAAACTTCCAAGCTTCTTTTCTGTTGAGCATTTCAGGATTTCATGTTAAAATAAATGTTACTTTGTTCAAGGGATATTTTTACAGAGGTTTTAATTATGTTTTTCAACATTGTGTTCAGCGCTGAAATGTAGTATCCCGTCATCCCTTCCCTTCTTTGTGAGTCAAATCTTGTGACATTTTTATAATAGTGGTACCGGGAAATCTGCATTTTCATTCCCATTAAGGAAATATTAATGGATTTTCCTGCAGATTTGCTGCCATATATAAATCTTTGAGAAGATCCAGATGGATCCTTGTACTGGCAAACAAGGATAAGTTGGACCGGCGCAGAAAATACGTTAACTAGATGTAGGTGTGAACAGCAGTGGGCAGTCGCAATTGGTTTTTGAAATGGAGAACAGATGTAGGCCAGTGAAGGCAGCTGCACTTGGCTTGATCGTAAGACTCTCATGTCATACTTGATCCTGGGCAGCCTGGTTCCCCATTGCTCACAATGGTAAGCACCAGTGGGCAGCACTCATTTATGTTAATATGGGTCAATTGTCATCTTATTTTGTTTGCCAGTACATGTCCTTACACTTGGATGTGGCCTGAACACAGAGTTCTGGTCAGTTGATGTCATGCAATGTTGGTCTCAAAGAATGGATCACCTGTTATGCTGATTCAGTCATGAGAGTTTGTAAGACTCAAGTCCTGACCTCCAGACTAATGCGTAGTCCCTGAATGTGTTTAAATTTGATAGTAACAAATAGACCTAATTCTATTGCAGAGTAGCTCCAGTGAGTTGGGTGATAACCTGATGAAATCGCGACTTCATATTGGGCTTTGCCTGCCAAGAAGGGAAAAGCAAGTCTTGAAATGTAGTTATTTACAGACTGCCACCATATATTAGGAATATTGCTGAGTGTGGCATAAAACTAAACTCACTCACATCCAGCAAGGCTTGGCTATTGATTCTGGTTGAGGAGTGCCCCTTTTTATGTCTTAGTGGAGGCAAACCTGTCAATAACTTGCCCATTAATGGGATTAAATTCAGTTGATCATAACGTGATAAATTGTGGGTAATGACCTCAAAATCTAACTGAAGTGGCTGTGGCATATGCTTGACTGCATCCAGTGTGATGATTTCAAGCTGATTAAGATGGACTAGGACTGTATTGTGTGAGATATGGCTCTTGCTTTTCAGAAGCTTGAATAATCAAAGCTATGAATATTTGAACTGAACCTCGTTTGAAAACTAGTTGTAATGATTATGTATGTTGCATAAATTTGGCTTTTCTGTATGCAAAATATAGTGTTTGGGGATGAATGTTTTTGTTTTGTGAGATGATCTTGTTTGCTAGCAAACTGACCTTGACACCTGCTATGGTGTGCAGTGGAAAGATAGCTGCGCAGATGTTTAGAATTGTTCTCTTGGAGTTGATGGATGTTGAAGGACAGACAGTTTATGGATTGCATCTCCTTTTTGTATAAAAACTTGAAGCTGTTTTAATTATATTGGGGACATTAGAGTAGCTAAGTGGTGAAAGCATTTGTTTGTTATGCCCAGGATAAGTGTTCAATGCTCCATATGGGTACAATGTGTGAATCCCATTTCTTGTGGCCTCACCATAATATTGCTGGTATATTGTTAAATGCAGGTTGTTCTTAACCCTGAATATTGGGTGTTAGAATTGGTTTAGTAACCTATGCATGTTGTAAGAGATGACAGTTGGACATCAGGTTCACTGATTGGGTTGACATGTCTCCGCATCCCAAGGTTGACGCTCATGCTGTTCATCACTGGATTGCCTGGTTCAGACATGAATATTTGCAGACTGATGCTGTGTAGATAAAAAATTGCTGAGTCTGGTTTAAAGCTAATAAAACATGTTAATTAATCTCTATGAAAGTGAATTTCATTCTCAAACCACTCTTGAAGGTTTCAGTTAAATAATTAATTGCTAGAACCCTTTCGGTGTTAAGATAATGTGCTGTCATGAAACTGACATACTTTGGCATGAAACAGACAACTTGCTCATCCTTGATGGGCAAATTCTGGATGGAGTGGGTCATTTACTGAAAGATGTCACTAGAAATGGGTTCGGATGATTGTATTGATGTGAGGATAGCTGAACATTCAGCAAAAGTAGTTGTGTATAGCGCTAATTGGTAGGGGAACGGCTTACCCATTACTGACTATATATGGTGGTGGTAGGAGTGTAGTAGTGATGGCAGAACAGGATTGTATTGACTAGCTGACCAATGTTCGCCACTCCTTGCTTGATAATGGCATGGGAGCATGTTGGCCTGAAGTGAATAGGTGAATATAATATTCAACAAAAAAGTTTAAATATGTATAAAGTAATTAATTATATAACTGACAATTATTAGAAGAGTTTAATTCCCATGACATCATTCTCCTCTGGTGTATTGCCCTGAAAACAAATTATACATGGTTTTTAAGTGTCTGCTGTTCAGAACTTTATTTCTGCGACTTAAGGGATGTTGGTGATAAATTGCAATACATTTTTCTCAACCCTTCCTTCAAACATCATTGGAAAACTTGTATCCCAAACTATAATTTTAAAAAAGTGAGCATCTTAGAATTTAACTATTTATGTAACTATTAATGAATTAGTGTTTTTCTGTGTATGTGTTGTAGTACTATCATGATGATTTTGCAGTTTTCTGTGTAAACCATCCTGCCATTCTATATATTCTTAGCTGTATATTTTTACCTCTTATACCAAGTATATATCGGCCTGAGCGTAGTAAAAGTTCCATTCCATTCTGTTCTGTTATAGCAATGTCTCTTAGGATCAAGTTGAGGTGAAACGGTGTGTTGAAAGAGTCCTCGATTGCTGATGTGTCATGTTATTTTTCAGCTCTACCCTGACCACGAGATCACCAACATCGTAGAGGCATCATACGAAACCAACGTTCCTGAATGGCCGTCCAAGAATGGCAAGCGACACACTCACCATGTCAGGCCGTACAGGTGTATCGGTGAGTAACTGATTACTGTATCACCATAGATACTCATACTCACCACTCATAGATAAGCCAGATTCCAAACTTGACCCTTGAAATCTGTATAAAAATCGTATGTCCCACACAATAGCTGACCTACCAATCAGACTGCTTTGGGCTCTGGGAGGGAATACATAATCCATATAGTGTACAGGATGTAAGAGTAAGAGGTGCTCTCTGACATGGTTGATGGAGTTGTCGCATCAGTGAAACGCTTGATGGATTCATCCAATCACTGACATGGTTGATGGGGTCGTCGAATCAATGACATGGTTGATGGGGGCCATCTTATCAATGACACGGTTGATGGGAACGTCAAGTGAGTAACATAGTTGATTGGGTCCAAGTGGTGACATAGTTGATCAGGTCATCCAGTCTGTGACTTGGTTGATGTTAAAGCCCTAGGTTGTAACAAAATCCTGTATTCCCAATTATGTGTACCAAAAGTGTTTAGTTTAGAAACCTGAACATATAATCATGCACCATAGTGCTTTTGCCTGGCTGATGGCTGATGATCACATTGCGTCTCACAACTTAGCAGCCTTGCTGCATGTGGTGGGGAGATGAATATGCTATTCAGCAGGACCATTCTCTACAGCAGACCGAAGCTTGGATCAGTGTGTTCGCACTGCTAGCATCCACAAGTCCTAATCTTGCGGTTGTTTGTGTACCAGTGCTTGTTTGAGTTTATGGTAAATAATGCTGGGTTTAAACTAGAAATCCTCCAAGACTAGGAGTGATAGAAACATGATACACCAGTGCAACATTACTGATGCATCTTAATATTATTGATGCATCAATGTAATATTACTGATACCCAAGTGTAATATAACTGATGCACCAATGTAACCTTAGTGTAACAGGTGCACCTGGGTAGTAATATCACATAACTGATGTACCGATGTAACATTACTGATGCATCTTGTGACTTCTCTCACTGATATAGAAGTGATGACAGACTCAACCTGAATTAGACTGCCTTCATGGGCCTGTGGTTAGACCACCTGTCCAGAAAGCTGGAGGTCTTTTGATGGACCCCAGACTTGATCGACCCTCATTCCAGATATTTTCCTTGTCACCCATCCTGGTTTTCTGCATTTAGGGGATGAAAACAAGGCCAGGGGCTGTTTTCAGGAATCATTCTTAACTAAGGTTAACCTTAACTAACATTCATCAACACTGCACTAACTTCACCGAAGTGACTTATGATCACCTTAGTGCTTTGTGGAAGGAGGCCCTGGTTGGATTATTTTACATGGTGGAACCCTCACCGTCTTGACTCGCAACTTGGTCTGCAAGGCTTCCAGACGATTTTGAATAAATCATGTCCACAATTTCTTAATTAGGGAAAAAAACAGACATAGAGACACATCCTCATCCAGTAACATGGTTGCAGTCCTCAGTCATTGAGTGTTGCCAGTCATGTAATGGATGAAATCATCATACAACACTCCTGTAAACTCATGTCGTAAATTATTCTGTGTGTATGCATATTGAAAAACGTATGCTTTGTAGTGGAATGGTATGTCTCGATATTTGAGAACTGCAGTATGTGGCCTGAAGTTCAGTATGCTGTAATGCAGTCCCCCAAATCGGTATTTTCGTTTCTCATACTGTCATTTCTGTCTGGTCATAAAATGACAGTTTTGTTCATTTAAACTAACAAAGATTATGGTTCTATTTTTTCATGTTATGTTAAACAATGTGAGGTTTGACTATTGTCAGTTTTCTGCATTATGATCTGATCATACCTCATATACCAAACCAAACCAGGCTGAACTGAAGGCCTGGTACCACAATACGTACCATACCATGGTAAGAGCATACCATTTCACCTCTGCTGCTATTATTTGATTGTTGGTTGGTTTGTTAATACTGTACTGTGCAGGTGGAATACAATGGCTTGTGTAATAGTGTGTTGCTACATGTTGACACCCTTCCGTTGAGAGGAGGGACAGTCCACCCCAGTGGTCAGATGCTTCTGAGAAGGGGATGGGGGTTGGGGGGTTGGAGTTTATAGATGGATGGAAGGTGTTGAGGAGGGTGAGGGGAATGTTTAGTGTTGTGACTTGTGGGTCAGGTGTCACGGAGAAGGGTTGAAGCTGGGGGTGTCCAGAAAACATGAATGGAAGAAGGGTTTGAGATTTTCTGAATCCAAATGAACATGGCTGGCTCTGTGCAAACAGGATGGTGATATGAGGATGGAGACCTGTGGGTCAGGCTGAGTAATATTAAATGAAACTTGTGGGTCATATTTTCAAAATTTAGAAATCACTTTCAAGAAATGGTATTCCAATTTGTAGCCTATGTTGAATTTTGAAATGTTCCTGAAGTAGAATTCTTTGTCAGCAGCAGCCTTGTAATACAGCAGAATCAAATTAGTGCCAGCACACACAATAGTAAATCTAACAAAGAACAAACAGTTGGCAAGCCATACCAGACTTTGTTACCAACTGATGCTAGATGTAGATTGTGGTAACACCAAACCAGAACAATCAAGCATTGTTATTGAACAATGGGTTGAAAATGTAGCCTTTGAACTGAGACAGGTTTGTGAGAGTTAGGATCTGTATGTTGAAGATGTGTGTGTGAGGGTCTGTAGGGTATGTGTTTGGAGGGTGACTACAGGGTGTGTGTGAGGGCCAATAAGATGAGAGAGTGTATGTGTGGTAGTAGTGTCTGTATGGTGAGGGTGAGTCCGAGTCTCGAGGATGAATAGGAATGGTCTGTTGGGTGAATCAGTGTGTCTGTTTGATGGCTTGGTAGCATAAGTAGAAGGCCCTGTAGGGTGAGGGTGTGGGGGATGGGGGATGGTGACAGGGATGAAGAAGTGTGAGTTGGATCTCATAAGCTGTGGTTTTGTAGAGGGTCAGTTTGCCAAGTATGATATAAAGTGAGAAATCGATTTTGCAAAATCAGTGGACTGGTATCTGTCAGTTCCAGGTTGAGAAAACTTTGTACCTGCTGAGTGACTTGTTGATGAATGTAAAGATAATGCTGTTCTTTCCAGTACTCCAAGATGGGAAACACTGTACAGTGTTTACTTAGTGTGCCCTGACTAAATTTTAGAAAAGAGCATGCAAGGAATGTTTATTACCATCCTCCATTATGACCTTTACATGATTGTACATAGTTTCTGGTTCATATACCATTCACAAAAAGTAGGGGATATTCCATTTTGCGACCATGCCAGTATAGCCAATGCATACGAGAAGCAGTAATGTATATCCATACAGAGGTAACATTTTCAAAAGAATTGAATGAATTGTCACATTTTCCATTATTTCTCTTCTTTTGCATATTTTCAAACCGGTAAATCCAATGTCCCTACTTTCTTTGAATGGTATATTACAGAGGTTATTATTCTGTCAGAAAACTGAAACACAGAAGGGATCCACTACTCCTAGCTGAAAACTGTTAGTGACAGAATTTTAAGTTCTTCAACATTTGAACTGTTTGTGATCTATTGGCATTTTAAAACTTGGGAAGTTTGAAAGACTTAACAGACAAGAACCATTTTCTGATTGAAAAGGCTGCAAGAGTCAGTATCGAAATGTCGCACTCATGAAGTAAAGAAGTTGTTGTAACCCATAAAGTTTTTCTATATTCAGCGATGAGAATTTTCTTGGGCCACACAGGGGTCATTCTCATGAATTGTCTAAACCCTGTGGTCCCCATGGACCCCTTTCTCTCTTCTCACTCATACCAATTCAAATCCCTAGTGAACTACAACTTTATGGTTTTGAAAAGAACCAGCTTGGCAATTTTCAGAGTGTCATGGTTCAGAACTGAAGTGAATATGGTTTTATAACCCTGCTTTGAAAGGAGGTTCCTGGCTTATGCCGTGTTAAAATATTCTGCCATCATTTGACCCAGGCATTGTATCTGTTGATATGTATCAGCAATCAGCTGGAATATCTTCGGACTCAACTCAGTTTGAAATGTTCGTCAAACTTATCAAAAAGAAATAGAGAGGTCTGAATTTAGATATTCCTAAAGTTTATTTAATCAGGTTTGATAATGTTTTGAATGTATTATAACACTGACACAAGGTCATGGTAAGGACAAAAAGTCTTCTTTTTTCATTCATGATTTGCTAAGCATGGTCACTTGGTTTAAAATCCTTGGAATCCATGAGCAGAATGTTAAATTGCTCTATTATGTAGCAACATGCCAATCCGCTAGCTGTTCAGGGAGATGAGAAACGTCTGTGTTCTTGTTGGCTGAGATTGAACCTGTCCTTTGTCAGTATTGTGTAGGGAACTGTGAGTTGAACCGATACTTCTTACAGTTGCTCAAAAGAGGCCATCATGTACATACAAACTCATGGATATATTCATGTCTGTCTGCTTTAATCAATTCCATTTATTGCTGGGGGGCAGTAAGCTCACTGGAGAGAGGTCAGGGCTTGGAGGCCATCAATCAGACTTTCAGTCCAGCTTGTTGGGCTTTGTTCAACCTGAATGGATTTTAATTGAGTTTATCTGTTAAGACCCCTTGTGAGGAGGAATATCTAACTGGCTGAATGTGGTGTTTCCACCAACATTGTAAGAGTCATTGTCATCCTAACTCTTAGTCTCAGAATCACCCATGAAGGTCCCGGGGTAGAATAGGCCTTCAGCAACCCATGCTTGCCATTAAAGGTGACTATGCTTGTCGTAAAAGGCGACTAACGGGATTGGGTGGTCAGACTAGCTGACTTGAATGACACATGTCATCGGTTCCCCATTGCGCAGATTGATGCTCATGTTATTGATCACTGGATTGTCTGGTCCAGACTCGATTATTTACAGACCATCGCCACATAGCTGGAATATTGCTAAGAGCGACGTAAAACTAAACTCACTCACTCACTCACTTAGTCTCAGAATATATGTAATGTTGATGGAATGTGATTAAAAAGGAGCCCCATTGAGATGGGAAATGTAGACCCTGAGGAAATCTAGACTTGCTTCATTTATGGCATTAGCTTTGCAGAAAAGGGCTTGGTAGGAGTGAAGATGTTGTGGTTCATACGAAGGACATGGTTGGCTAAGTCATCTGAAACACTATAATTTCTTCCACAGAGTTCCATACAGATGCTGAAAGAAATATATTCAGAGAAAAACCCATACAAATCAGTGTTATGTGGCAAGTCTATATTACAACAGGCTGAAAATTACAATGTCTTAGCTCTTTTAGTTGTTTTATTATGTTCATGTAAGAATTGTATTTCAGTAAAATACATTAATTTCAGAAACTGAATGTTAGTCAGGTCATAGGAACAAACTAAGTTACCCAGATATATCACCATTTCTGTGCATCACACACCATCTCAGTTTGTGTTCACCATACACATGCTTATCAGCTGAGTAAAAGTGACAAATGGAGGTGTGACAATACAGAAATTTCACAGTCATGATATCGTGGAACAAACCCTTTGAGGTCCAGTGTAGAAAAGGCCTTCAGTAACCCATGCTTGCCATAAAAGGTGACTATACTTGTCAAAAGAGGCGACTAACGAGATCATTTGGTGGCTGGCTGACTTGGTTGACACATGCCATTGGTTCTCAGTTGTGCAGATCAATGCTTATGCTGTCGATCACTGGATTGTCTGGTCAAGTTTTGATAATTTACAGACTACTGCCATACAGCTGGAATATATCTATATGTGTCAAAAAACAGAACTCACTTGCTCACTCTTGGAACAATGCAGTTCTATTCGATACGTATCACGATATGGTATCTTTGATAACAAGTAACATGTAAATTTTGGCGTAATTGTCATCTCAAGTGAAAATTAACAATTATAGGTCAATGAAAGATATCACGATATGAAAGAATTAATATAATAATCGTGACTTGAAGTGTCGTGAGTACAGATTCTATGATATAGCATCACAGCTCTCGTGGCAACGTCAGAGACGGTAACACCTTTACATCAGACTGAGATACCTTGAAAGTCGAGTTCACGCAACTTCCTCGTTGACAACACCAGTGTTCCCTTAATGTTTAATACCACAATATCAGCAGAGCTGTGACCTTACAAAAATAATTAGCCAGTTCTCATTCATCCTGAGTCCAGGCCTTTGTCTCCTATCTTGTAAACGATCATTGTTTAAAGCTGACTGATCGTCCTGGCCTGGGAATGTTGTAGTCTATTGTGTGTAACCAGTAGTCCTCCAGCACACTGGTCTTTGTTTGCAATCAATGTCTACCTGCCTGACTAACATCGGGGCAGGGTCAGAAGTGAAATACGATCCTAGTTTGTTAAAACATGATAACCTTTTGATTCAAAGGCAGATATTGTGTGGAAAGTATTTTGTTCTTGCAAAAAATTATTTGTCAAGTCACCAATTAATCATTTTGAACTTATTACTTTGGTGAAAACGTATTTACATGGATGCTGAAGACTTGGCATTCGTTCCCATCATGGGTACAGTGTGTCAAACCCATTTTTGGCATTACTTGCTGTCCTATTGTTAGAACATTGCAAGAAGAGGCCTGAGTGACTCACTCACTCACTCACTCACTCACTCACTCACTCACTCACTCACTCACTCACTCACTCACTCACTCACTCACTCACTCACTCACTCACTCACCCACTCAAACCTGTTCATGACAGCGTAGGTTGAGTCAGATGTAACATGAGGTAATTTGTCATATATTCTTAACTCTCCCTGAAAAAAAATGACTGTTGTTGGTGTAGGATTCATGAAGGATTCTCGACTAAGTGCCCTCAGCAAGCACACTGGAAAATAAATTGTTTCGCTAAAAGTTTACATTGTCTTGATTTCTTTGGTAGTTTTTTAAAATTAGATTGAGTGCTATAATGTATTGCGTTTGTTGCGACATGGGATCGAATATCGGCCTCTGAGCATGTCAGGATAAGCCTGTTCTGTCCACCGTTTCCATCATATCTATTTCACTGTTAAAGCCAATCTTCTCATCCGTGGTATCTGATTGAGACTTGTCATGACCAGGGGATGGTCTCAAACTTTAGATTATTTGAATGACAGAGAGATAATCATCAGAAAGGGCTTAAAGTAAGAAAACTAGCAAGCCTATCCTTTGTAAGTGTCTGGTCTTGATATGGTTGAAATATTTCCAGACATAATGTAAACAATTATTCAGCCTATCAGTGATGTAGGAATTTTCTGTGGTGATTGTCTGGGTCATTGTGAATGCAGGTTAATGTGCCGAAGGTCGTCTTCTCCCAGCATAGGGCTTTTGTTAGTTTGTCATTCTTGTATGTACAATTTCTGTAAAGGTTTACTTTGTAAGTCATAAAATTCCTCATAAATTTTCGTTCTTTAGTAAGTGAAAAGGAGTGTTAAAGATCAGGAGTCAAGACCTGACAGAGAGAGACTTTGATGAGTATGGAAAGTGTGACTTTTGTGTTATGCTGGTTTTAGTAATATTCCAGCAATACCACACTGGGGTACACCAGAAATGGACTTCACACAGTATCTCAAGCCTGACACTGAGAAGTATGAACATAAGTTTGAAGCTTATTACAATAAGGGTTGATGCCTTACATCCTGACATCAAATTTTCAAGATTAGACTCATAGTGACGAAAAACATTATTGATCAAAGCCATTTCGTTTCCCCTCACTGTCATCTTTGATGATATTTATGCCATTTCGGGATGCTGTTGTACACTTGGTGACCGTTCTTGGGCACTCTTGTAGCTGAGACATGAGGTTTGTCCCCATTTCAAGTAAAAAGTTGTAATAAGAGTGTTTGGTTTGGTATTAGTGGATATTGTTGCAGTGTTGAAAGTTTTTTTGTTTATTTTTCTGATTTGTGTTCTGTTTTGGAGTATATGAGTTCAGTTTGGGGGATTTTTTCACCATTTGTATGGTGGGCCTGAAAAAGCAGTGGTAACTCTCACTGACAGATATCCCTGCCCCATACCTATCTGCATCTACCACTTCATGAGAGGCTGATGAAGGAACGACAGCCAGGGTCATGTGTCTGCGTAATTAACGTCCCGATGTCCAGGACTGTTACTGGTGACCTTTGGCTGGCAAACATTCCTCAGTCGTGTCATCACATACTAATGCCTCTCACCTTTCATTACAGATACCAAGACAACTGTCTCTTTTGTTTAATGTTCTTGTGTACAGCCATTACACAGACGTGACTTGACATACCCACCCCTCTTCAGGGGTGGTGGGGTAGCTTGGTGGTGAAAGTGTTCACTTGCCTTGGGTTTGATTCCCCCACATGGGACCGGTGCATGAAGCCTGACGTGATATCGCTCCAATATTTCTAAAAGGGGCATAATACCAAACATACTCCCTCACTAAATAATACTCATTGTCTGTCGTCATTATGGGTGACTTTTGAAGCAGAAACAATGGCTCTGGCAATAGTCTGTTGCAACATGCTATTGCTAACGACTGTTGCTACCAACTATTGCAATAGTATTTTTCTCCTTGAATTGTCAGATTGGAAGTCATTTCTCAAATGAATGTTTAGTTTCTATGAAATGAAAACAAGCTGAAGTAGTTTAAGTTTATTTCAATAACTGACAAAAAAGTTTAAACCCAGATCAAGTTTGTTTAAGAGGTGACAGGGGCAGATAACTCTAAATTTTGGTGAACGAATCCTTCCTTTACTTCTTTTATTTTGCAGTGTGCATTTATACAGAACAGAAGTCAGTTACTAAACTATTGATGGTCACATATACTGTTCATGCATTGATACATTTTTGTTTCTACCATCGATTAATTGCTATGGGAGACTCAGCGAGTGAAATCCATCGTTTGGTTGATGAATCGGTACAGCCCTAATAGTCATCGTGTTAAGTCCCCTGGAAAGGATTAAAGGACATCAGATTAAAGGACATCAGATTAAAGGACATCTGATGGTAATGAGTAAGCTGTTTGTCTACATAACTTACACAATTTGAGCATCATCAGCTTCAACACTGTCTGACCATCATATCAAAGATTATTTTGAATGTGGAGTGAATTAAGAGAGCAGGAAAAAAATGCAATGGAGTAATGAATCATTGTTGTTGCACTTAATGGTGCACATCAGAAATGTATATAAGGCATATTTTTCATATTATTGAAACAATCGAACATATTGAAGAACTAATGCAATGTCCATGTTGGCTGGTGAAGGTTCATTGTTTGATGTCTGACTTTGTAATGCTGCAAAGAAGGAATGGTCGATAGTTTCAGAAATAACTGTTTTCTTTTGCTGAAATTTATTGCTCATTTTCTATAGGCATGGATGTTGACATCATCAACAATTAAAACATTTATCAACTTTCATGTTGTGGCATTTCTGAATAGAAGTAACTTTTACAGGAAGTTTCTAGCTGAAATGTGATTAAGACTCTACAACAGTTGTGATTAGAGGTGAGGGAAATAGTGTTTATTTTTAATGTTTCCCTGGAGGAACCTAAATGAATTATATGATGCAGTCATTAGGTATTATGGCAATATGATGCTTCCTCTGCAGTTTTAAGCTGACGTAATTGTTTGGCTACCATATATTTTACTGACAGGAGACACCATGTTGCTTTTCTATGGAATGTGGAAAAGGGAGTAAACAAATTAACCTGAATATGTTTAAACGAAATGTCTGTCATATTCTTTCACTTTGAGATGTTTGGTATTGCAGATAAGAATTCTGTTGGATATTTTTTTCCATATTTGTGTCGAAGAAATAGGCTATTCTGCTCAGCAATCTGTGAAGTAATTTTGCATTTAGTACTGGGAGCCTGTTCATATTAGGAACCTTTGAAAGAATATAGTATTGTGTGCAGGTTATCTATTCTGCCCTGTCTAATACAAGCAATTATCTGGTCTAAGGGTAACTGTGGTGGTTCTTGGTTCGGTGGCCATGTTGGTCAGCTTGACTCCTGAGAGTTTCTGGGACATCAGTCCTGCCCCACAATGAAGTGCCTGTGATACATGTGGTCTCACCTTAGGCAAGTGAGCTTGTTGAAACTGACCTCTGAGAAGATCATGGGAACACCTAACAGACAACTTTGCTGGGGTAATAATGTGTTGTGCTATTCTTTGATAGTGCTGTTAGCATAGCTGGTGTGGAGTTTGGTTTCAGTGCTGTATAAATGGACACATTATGATTATTAGTTTTTGTTGAAGTGAGCACTTGTTGTGTTTCCAGATGGTCCCTTCCAAAGCGATGCCCTTCTGGTTCCCCAGCACTGCGTATTCGACCACCATCATGACACCAGCGTTTGCCAGGAGTTCAAGAGCTGGAATGACACAGCCATCTCCATGTGTAGAAAAAGGGAGATGGTGACCGAGAGCTTTGCCATGCTGCTGGAATGTGGCCTGGACAGGTTCAATGGTGTCGAGTTTGTCTGCTGCCCGAAAGGAAAAAGTAAGTTGTCTTTGGTTTCATTTCAAGAAATATTTTTTGTTGTTTTCTTGAAGATTGTTCCCATCCTTTGGGAGACAAGACTTTGACAATGATTTATTGGTTGAATCTCATGGAAGTGTTGTCTAATGATATTCCTTGTTACATTACCACACTGGGACATGACTAAAGTAAGTGTTATTTAGTGGGAGGATGGTTGTTTTACTTTGAAATGGGAATTTTGAAACCCTTCTGACGTCTACAGTAAGACTTCAGCATCTTGTCGGTTTCCCCACATAGTAAGGCCGTGTGTCTGGATGGCAGTTCCATTTTTAGACTTCTTCTTTACATAATCAGCTTTTTCATTAGGGGCATGAGGGATCCTTGCTTACATGCAGAAGACAGGGGCTTCATTTCATCCTAGCGTTCAGTGTCTCTATTTCCTGCTGTGATTTTCTTGGTATATTGTTTGAGAGCCGCATGAAAAATTCTCACTCACACATTCACTCACTTGATTTTTGATCAGATTGTTCGAAAGTCCTTTGGTGACATGCAGTTTTTTGCAACTCTGAGATTACTGACCCTAAAACAGATTCTTGAATACATGACACAATTTTTTTGGATAACAACTATTTTTTTTTTGTTTCTGAGCTAATTCTTGTTCCAATATCAGGCTATGAAGGTGCCTTCATGGTTTGGCCGATCAGGCTCTTTCACATGTTTGTTAGAGTCTCACAACAGGATACTGCTTATACTATCAGCCATTTGTTTATTACAGTGGGGATAGTGGTTAAAGTGTACGATTGTCACGCCCAAGACTGGGGTTCAATTGCCCACAAGGGTACTATGTATGATGCTCTTTCCTTCTGTCCCCTACCGTGATACTGCTGGAAAATTGCTAAAGCCCAGCTCCCTCCCTATTTCCAGAATTTATCATTTACAATCATTTTCCAATAACTGAAGTATTGTTCAGTATGATTGTTTGTGTTTTTAGATAATACATTTTCTTTCTTTTGGCTTTACCTGTCAGATTTCATCTTTTCATCTGCCCACATAAAGACTGACTTTTCCCATTTGCTTAACTGTAAGACCAAACCTGCTTCTATCTGCCTACCTGTGAGACCTGTCTTTCCTGCTCGGCCTACCTGTGAGATACGGTTGCTATCAATCAATGCCGGTGCTTCCTGCCTACCTGCAAGACTCCCGACATAACCGAGTTGTGGGGAATATTGATCTACCACATTCAGGCAGGGGATTACTCTCTGAGTGTGTCTTGTTGTCACGCCAGCGTCTTGCAGCTCACAGAACACAATCGATACTGATGTACTATGCTCCTACCACTTCTCACAGTAATTAGATACATAAGCTTCCCATGCATGTATTATTCACTGGGCAGTGTTTGTTGGGTGCCTGCCTGCTCGTTGCAGTAGAATGTTCGCAAGACACTTGCAACAACTTGCCACATAATTGTAACAGAAAGCAGGCCATATATTTTTCATCGATTCCCTGTCTGAATTATTTAGTATTTGTCAGCCAGTTTGTTAAGAGAATCGAATATTTCATGAAGCAGACTGAAGGCGATTTGGCTTAGAACTGTAACTTTGGAGACAACCAGTGCACTAGTTTATTGATGAACTTTGTTGCTTATACCACGTGAAGGAACGGGAGAATACAGGAGTAGCTTGAGATTTCCTAGAGGAATACTGTAGTTGGAATGTCCATTTGTCAATTTTATTTATTCTGTAATTGGTTGACCTAGCACCCATTGGTTTGACTGTAGTTGGATTAAATATGTGTTTAGATTCTATGGTACAGGGTGGTTGGATTGTGTAGTTGTCATTATACTTTATTCAGAATTGTCATGGTTTGCCATCCTCATAAAGCTTGGCATTTATTTCTTTTATGCTTGCTAGATGTATGAATGTAGACAATGTGATCAAAGAAACAATGTACTTGTGTAGTACGAAGCTGCCTGTACTGTACTGTGCTCTACTACAGAGGTGAAATCTGTAAACATGTAACACTTCATATTCATGCTTAGTTTGACCATTTATGTATTTGTGAACAGCATGATATTTAACAGTGTGGTCAAAGAAACAATGTACTTTTGTACTACAAAGTGTCCAGTACTGTACTACAGAGGTGAAGTCTGTAAACATGTAACACTTCATATTCATGCTTAGTTTGACCATTTATGTATTTGTGAACAGCATGATATTTAACAGTGTGGTCAAAGAAACAATGTACTTTTGTACTACAAAGTGTCCAGTACTGTACTACAGAGGTGAAGTCTGTAAACATGTAACACTTCATATTCATGCTTAGTTTGACCATTTATGTATTTGTGAACAGCATGATATTTAACAGTGTGGTCAAAGAAACAATGTACTTTTGTACTACAAAGTGTCCAGTACTGTACTACAGAGGTGAAGTCTGTAAACATGTAACACTTCATATTCATGCTTAGTTTGACCATTTATGTATTTGTGAACAGCATGATATTTAACAGTGTGGTCAAAGAAACAATGTACTTTTGTACTACAAAGTGTCCAGTACTGTACTACAGAGGTGAAGTCTGTAAACATGTAACACTTCATATTCATGCTTAGTTTGACCATTTATGTATTTGTGAACAGCATGATATTTAACAGTGTGGTCAAAGAAACAATGTACTTTTGTACTACAAAGTGTCCAGTACTGTACTACAGAGGTGAAGTCTGTAAACATGTAACACTTCATATACATGCTTAGTTTGACCATTTATGTATTTGTGAACAGCATGATATTTAACAGTGTGGTCAAAGAAACAATGTACTTTTGTACTACAAAGTGTCCAGTACTGTACTACAGAGGTGAAGTCTGTAAACATGTAACACTTCATATTCATGCTTAGTTTGACCATTTATGTATTTGTGAACAGCATGATATTTAACAGTGTGGTCAAAGAAACAATGTACTTTTGTACTACAAAGTGTCCAGTACTGTACTACAGAGGTGAAGTCTGTAAACATGTAACACTTCATATACATGCTTAGTTTGACCATTTATGTATTTGTGAACAGCATGATATTTAACAGTGTGGTCAAAGAAACAATGTACTTTTGTACTACAAAGTGTCCAGTACTGTACTACAGAGGTGAAGTCTGTAAACATGTAACACTTCATATTCATGCTTAGTTTGACCATTTATGTATTTGTGAACAGCATGATATTTAACAGTGTGGTCAAAGAAACAATGTACTTTTGTACTACAAAGTGTCCAGTACTGTACTACAGAGGTGAAGTCTGTAAACATGTAACACTTCATATACATGCTTAGTTTGACCATTTATGTATTTGTGAACAGCATGATATTTAACAGTGTGGTCAAAGAAACAATGTACTTTTGTACTACAAAGTGTCCAGTACTGTACTACAGAGGTGAAGTCTGTAAACATGTAACACTTCATATTCATGCTTAGTTTGACCATTTATGTATTTGTGAACAGCATGATATTTAACAGTGTGGTCAAAGAAACAATGTACTTTTGTACTACAAAGTGTCCAGTACTGTACTACAGAGGTGAAGTCTGTAAACATGTAACACTTCATATACATGCTTAGTTTCACCGTTTTACATCCTTATGAACAGCATGACATTTGACAATGTGACTTACGAAACACTCTACTTGCGTATTATGAAGCTACCTGCATTGACTTGACTACTGAGGTAAAGTCTGTAAACATAATTCTCGAAATAGAAACATGGGGGTTTGGGGGAAAGATGTATGAATGTAGGTTTCATGTCCAAGATTGATTTATTCTCAGTTTGTTTAACAACCCTTACGTGTGGGAGGCGGTGGGGTAGTATAGTCGATAAAGCATTCGTTGTCATGCTGGATGTTTGATTTCAACATGTAATGGGTATTAAGTGTGGAGTCTGTTGCTTGTGTCCCCTGCCCTGATATTGCTAGAATATTCCTAAAAGTGACATAGAACTTTACTCACTCATTCACCTCACACGTGTGCTGTACCAGAATTGTAACTCTGTGAGGGCCTGCTTCTTGTCAATCCCATTTGCTAATGTGGTTGCTTCTGTTGTCTTGTTGGTGGAGCACCTCTCTGGAAAACAACAGATCAGTCGTTTGTTTCTTGGATGTTTCATATCAGAATGTGAGTGAATGAGTCATGATGGTTTTATGTAACTTTTAACAATATTTCAGCAATATTCCAGCAATATCATGACAGAGGACACCAGAAATGGACGTCACACAGCTTAGCAATGTTTTAAATCAAACCCAGGTCCGTAGCATGACGAGTAAGCACTCTGACCACTAACTTACTCAACCACACCTCATATTAGAAATCTTTGAAAATACACATTGTGAATCTGGGCCCTTATGCTTGAAGCATTCTTAGCTCTAAGAATTCTTAACTCTGATCGTAGTCTATGTTAAGAATGAGTTTAAGAGCTTAAGAAGTTCGTAGGGCTACTAATGTTTCGAGAATAGCTATCCTGCCAGACATATTGAGAAAGATCGGCTCAGAGTATATGTTGTGTATTAGCTAAGTGAAACTGTGGCTTGGCGATGGGGTAGCCTAGTCTCTTGCTCATCATATTGCTGAAGGTGGCATAAAACACAATACACTGTGGCAGTTCGTGTTCGTATTAGTCTGAAAAGTACAAACAGCTACCTTGGCAGGTGTGCATGCTGGCTGAGATTTCACAGCAGTAATTAGGACTACAGCGAATCCACAATGAGGCGATTAAGACGCATGTCACGAAAACTGGGTAAGGAATATGACTATTGGCTGATGAATGCAATAACAATTCAACATTTCACGTATTGTTCAGTATTTTCAGTGAATCAATAACAAGATACATAATTTGACATGTGTTACTGTGTTGACAGGTTTAGTTTATCTTGACAATGCCGAGTGACGAGATAACTGCCAGATTATGTATAAGTGTTGACTATCATCCTGGCTTTCATAGATATGTGTAGTTTGGGACATCCTGTTCTGATACATTCATTCTAAGAAAACATGCTTATTTATTGAAGTCATCAGTATTCAGCTGTAGTGATTATGTATGCATAAGGAATAGAATTCTTGGGATATGGTTTGATTCAACAAACACACCTGTGAATCGTTATAGCCCTAGTAGTTATCTTAGAAGTGGCATGAGTGGCCTTTCAACTCATCATGCCTCTGATCCACCACAATGTGAAATTCACATTGGTGTCAAGTGGTCTTTCTCTCAAATTTTACTGTTTCTTTTGGGGGAATACTAAAAGAAAATCAGCTTTATAACCTTTTCTAGTTCAATCGTATTTATTGTCTTGAGATTTCAAATAACAGAGAATATTGCAACTATGAATCTTTTAGATTTCTTTTGAAGTTTATTGGTCAGATTCCAGGAATGTTTGACAAAAATACCATAGACCATAGACCTTCAAAAGATATGTATATACCTTCTTGTATTCAGTCAAGGGGTGATGGGATAGCCTAGAGGTTAAAGTGTTTGAACGTCTTGGTTAGGATCTAGGTTTGATGCCCCACATGGCTACAGTGTGTCAGGACCATTGCTGGTGTCTTCTGGCATCATATTGTTGGAACATTGTTCAAAACAAAGCCAAACTCATCCACTCACTCACTCACTCACTGTTTATGATCCAGCACCATTATCGCGTAGCTAACATATGAATCATATCACAGATTCGTCTACCATTTATTGTTTTCGCAAAACACAGGATCAGATTTTGATGGCATGTCCATTTCCTGTGTGAGCAAGTAGTGTCAGCAATATTTGTATTGTAGCTAGACAGGTCCCTGGAGGCCTTGGAATGTCCTTGATGACGTGGGCAAAGTAATATCATTGGTGACTCGCTGACATGTCTCATAATGACAGCTCAGTGAAAGCATTGAGTGCACAACAGTAATGTACTCAGTCACTAACACAACAAGTGCATTGCACGTGTTGGACCACCTTGTAGCATGTTCAAACATTGATCTACACAATCGAACCACGTTCCAGTGTCGCCTCGACATCATTGATTTCCATCCAGAAGATGTCTTCCTGGCTTGGGTCTGATGTACATGGTATTTTCTCCCAAGCTTTGCGAGGAGCATTTTATAAATGATTAGTTAGCTGTGCCGCGGCCTACACCAATGTTATTCCTGAACTCAGCCAGCAGATCAATATCACCAACTACACTGCTTTTTATAGTCTGTATCAGGTTTGTTACTTCCACAGAGAGTTTTACTTAATGTAGAGAGGCAGGTGCCCCTGTCATTCACTGGTGTCGGATGTAGGAAAATGTGTGCCCCTCCATTACTTACTGGTCTCCATGATGTTTGAAATCAAGTGCCCTTCCAGAATTCCTATTTTCCTTTGATGTAGAGAAGCAGGTGCCCATTCATGATTGATGGTTTTTGATGTCGGAAGGCAAGTGCCCCCTCTATGATTGATGGCTTTCCTTGATGTAAGAAGGCAGGTGCCTCTTTCACGATTAAATCTTGAGATCTATGATTGACTGGTCTCCTTAATGTTGAAAGGCAGAGACCCTTTCATGATTGATGGCTCTCCTTAATGTTGAACAGCAGCTGCTCCATTCATGATTAATTGGCCTCCTCAATGTTGGAAAGCAGGTGCTCCATTCATGATTGATGGCTCTCCTTTATGTTGAAAGGTAGATGTCTCATTCAAGATTGATGGATCTTGGTGTCCGAAGACAGGTGTCCCGCTCTTGTTAATGTAGGAATGCAGATGCCCCATTCATGATTGATGGATCTTGATGTTGGAAGGCAGGTGTCCTTTCGTGATTATTGGCTCTTGTTCTAGTCAAAAAGCAGGTGCCCCTTCTAGGATCCAGGTGTCTTTTGAAAGGTGGTGTCCTTTTGTGAAGATTCTTCTTGTAGTTCCATTCAGAAAGCTGAACAGTTAACTTACTCTGCAATCACTGTGAAAATATCTGGTTAGTTACACAGAGATCGCTATCTGAATCTGCACCCTTCTCTTTGACATCGAGTATTGCTTTGGGCCTGTAATGAGTAAACTATTCTGCACCAGAAATAGCTCAGAGACATCAGTCAAAGGAGGAGGCGCAGGTGCCTGGCTTATTTTGTGTTTGAGGCAGACAAAAAGTCAAACCTAGGTGTTCGAAATTTCTAGGTCTGCCTTAGACGTGGAAGGAGATGCTCTGCTTGATGAATCTGTACGGATGTGGTATGGCCTTAATGGCTAGTGGACACGGAAGTTTCAGACAGCTCTAGATGATTGTTGTTTTTTTTGTCTATACTTTGTGTGGATGATCCCGTTTGGGTGTAGACAGGATTTATGCATTGACTTGGAATAGAATGATGCAGATGCTCCTGCTGTGGGTAAATGTATGTGACACTGCCCCTCTGTTGGGTATATTCGTTTGAATCTACCCTCTGTGTGGTACATCTGTTGGAAACTGCCCTGCTGCTGGGTACATCTGTGGGAATCTGCCTCTCTGTTGGGTACATCTGTTGGAATCTGCCCCTCTGTTGGGTACATATGTTGGAAACTGCCTCTCTGCTGGGTACATCTGTTGGAATCTGCCCTTCTGTTGTGTACATCTGTTGGAAACTGCCCCTGTGCTGGGTACATCTGTTGGAAACTGCCCCTCTGCTGGGTACATCTGTTGGAATCTGCCCGTTTGTTTGGTACATCTGTTGGAATCTGTCTTTTGTTGGGTACATCTTTTGGAACCTTCCCCTCTGCTTGGTACATCTATTTGAAACTGCCCCTCTGCTGGGTACATCTGTTGGAATCTGACCCTCAACGTTATATTAAGTCCATTTGTGGTATCACTCATCACGATTCATCTGAATTAGGGATGTGGCATAAAATGTCACTCACTCCATCGAAATGACATCTGTACCATGTAAGGGTTTTTCCTTCTGAAAGTCATTGTCTGCTGCCTAAATAATCAAACAGTTTTTGGGTAAGTGATTAATGAGTGTAACTTCCCTAGACAGTAGCAGAGATGATTGTCCAAATTAATGTAGGTGTTTTCTCGTTGGAGAGAGATTGGAGATATCCATCTAGTTGATTAATCGAATATAAGATGCAATTCTTTGTGCAGGTAGGAATATATACAGCATGATTTAATTATGGGCCCTCAGTCTGCTTCAGTAGCTCTGATTCCAGTAGCCTCGGCGGTAGGTGTAGTTGCAATGATGCTGGCAGTGACGTAGTGCCGGGGGTGTTTGGAAGTGGTTGAGGTTTCTACTGATTGGATGGACGGTGCCACTTTGACTTGTACTGCATTGTATTAGGTTAAGCTGGAATGTTGCTAACCACTGACCCTGACTCTATGTTATATATTCCCGGCGTTTTGCATTTGCGCGTTTCCATATATCATTTGCGTGAAAAAAAGATTACAGTTGCGCAGAGATTTAGTTACCATTTGTGCGGATCATTCAGTCATAATACAGTAAAGTTCACTTATAACGTATACGCTTACAACGAACGAATTGCCGGTTACAACGAACAAATTCAGAAGTCCCGACTGCTTTCCTATATGTTGTTATGAATTAACTACCGTATACACCGAACACTGATAGTACGAATTATCTGTTACAACGAACAAATTGATGGGCCCTCTGTGCTATTTCACGCGTTAATTGACGTGTTTATAACGAACAGCTGATCCGAATCCACTTGCGTGTCATCTCACGTGTCACCAATTAGCTTGTGAAAACAAACAGGCTTCCTCACAGGGGATCAAGGGGATAATAAAATAAACTTACCTGTGAAATGTTATCATTTATTTAATCTTGTGAATCTTGTTGACATTGTCAAGGCATAAATAGCGATGTGGGAAGTCTTTCTTTCAAGTCAGCATGGATGGGCTTGTCACGGCAACGCAAAGCTCTAGATCTTGACAAAAATACCAAATCATCCAAGCTGTAGATGCAGGCGGTAAATCCAAGACTGACATGACAGCAGACTTGGACATACAGATTTCAAGGCCAATCAGTCGTGGTTAGAGAGATTTAAGAAGCGACGAGGGATATGTTCAGCCATGACACACGGAGAAAGCTCGTCTGTGACAGCAAGTCAGTTGATGATTGGCTGACGTCACAGAAGCACAAAATTACCGATTTTGTTAAAGATGCGTAATAAAATACATGATCGATGATGAAATGAATGATCCATGACAATTATATGTTTGTTGGTTTTATCTTATTTTATTTTCTGTGTGAACATGATCTTGTCTGAAACCAGTGGCGTGGTGACGATTCTCGGTAATTTCCGAATATTCACGAACATTCCCGAATCGCTTAGAACGAACTTCGCTTACAACGAACTGAAAACAACAGTCCCTTTGAGTTCGTTATAAACGAATATTACTGTATTTGCATAAATAAATTCTGTTAATTCATTACACCCCTTCTGTTAGCCAGATCTGTTGACCCCTGTTCAGCCTGGGGAGATTGAAGTGGGATTTTGAACAGGATCATTAGTGTCATACAATACTTATCAGTTAAAAGTAATTAAAAGTGATCAGGTTAAAAGTGTCCTATATACAGTACACAACGATCTCAGTGTCTGCTGAAGTCCTGATTTATGCTTAATGCTCTTTTGTCTGGAACTTGTGTCCCATGGAACTCAGATAATTGTGATAAGGTGATAGTTCCATTCTTCCGCTTGACCCAGAAGCATTTCTTCTTTGAGTGGCATTATTTAGAAGTTAGAGAACAATATGTTGAAAGAAGTTGTTCATCCATAAATCTTGTCCATATATCAGTAGCATTGCTTGAAGAAGAGGTTTCTTCTGCCCAAAGTGAAGGAGGGTAGGTGATTCTGGCATGATGTACATTTCAGTTAGTCAGCATACAAATGAACAGAGAATTCAAAATTCAGGTGTTAAGAAGCTCAAATGTAATCGTACCATGCATTGCGTGAACAGTTCATAGGAAGGATAAAATTGTGGCGCTTCTCAGGTCAATGGACGTAGCCTTTGCGCTACATGCAATACAATGGTATGGCTAAATAAGCATGGTGCGCCTGACTTGAAGGCTCTGACAAATTACAAAGAAAGCAGAATTGACGTGGGCGCTCTTTAATTTGGGAACATATAAAAATATAAATAAAGTTATTTACACATTTTCATGTCTATTCTTCATTATACAGTTTCTTTAATTCGACATCAATATTATCCCATAGTATTATATCCCACTGAGTCTGATAGCAAGTTGTCCATGCAAGAAGGTTATACTAAACTATACTTAAAGATTATGGGTATACCAACCTTAAACGCACAGCAGTAAATGGAACATTATAATAAAAATATTGGCTGTTCATTAAATAGTACAGTACAATAATCAGTGATTGTACTTAGACAAACGACATATTATTTAACTTAGATGAATGTTCAAAACAGTTTTCAAAAGCTGATAACTTCTCACAAATGTATGTGTTCAGGTGTAATTGCATAACCATTATTTTCACGTCATATGCATGCCTGCAGAGAAAGGAGACATACTTCTCATCAGAATGTTTCAGTAACAATTTTACCAGGTCGTGATTTGGTTTCCATCAAACTTTAGGGAAAGGCTTGCCACTGTTTCAATAACATTTCTAAAACATTGGTCTGTAGAAGTTTTGATTTTGTTTCTTGATTAAACTTTAATGTTACTCCGAATGATTTCATGTGGTTTCAAAATAACATGTAGTAAACGTTTTAAATGCATAATGAAAACATTATGAAAACTTTTTCCCTGGGAAGCCACGAGAAAACTTTTTATAAATGTTACGTATTAGCTTGGTAACAATGTTTTGAAAAGAAACCTTTCTATTCTTGAATTATGCTTATGCTTTTCTTATTAAATACATCTGAAATATGAATGCCATTTTGAGAAAGGTTATTACCAAGCAAAGATTATAACAAATAACAATCTTTTGAAAAGATATCTCTCTGCTCCTGACACGGACTATATGATATTGCTGGACTATTTGCTAAAAGCGACATCAAACCAAACTCTCCCTCTTACTCATTCAAAGGCACAGCAATGAACTTTGTTCCTTGAAACAAATCTGAAGCCTTCTCCTTCTCTTTGATGGTAGTATGTCGATAATCAATTCTGGACCTGATAAGCAAGTGATTGACAACAGGAGCACTGATCTGCGCAGTCATGTAGCATAATATGCTTCAACCAAGCCAAGAGTATTCATTGCTGAAGACCAGTTTCAATGTGGATCTTCACTCGTGGACTGGTTACAGAGTGGTCTTCATGATGCTTAAGTGGTTTTTATTGTGGGATTAGACTGCTTGATATGGCAGTTACAATAGTCATTTTAGACATGTGTTCAAGTGCATCAAATCTGTTGCTAATGTAGATTATCCCTTGAACTTTTTATCCACATAGTGTTTGATATTTGGGTTTGGCTTGAATGACAATGAAATATATACCCCAACATCATGTGTCAAATGTAATAATCAATCTGTTGTGTCAAGAGGCACTGGGGTAGCTTGGTTGTGAAAGTATGCGTACAGTAAGTGAACCCTTTTTTTAAATATTTCTCACCGTGCTATTGCTTGAATATGGCTAAAAGTGGCAAACAGCAATACTCACTCACTTGTATTTATGAATTGGTCATAATTAATCTTTTGTGAATAGTATGGAATCCTGTCATTCTGGTGCCAGTTGGAACCTTTACATAAGCACTTTGTACAGGCACAGCAGACGCAAGATAGTTTGTTAAAACGAAGTCCCAGTCCTACAATCATAAATCCTTGGTTTATAGGATCAGGAGAGTAGCCTGAAAACACTACCCTCAGACAGCATGGCAAGAAAAAGCTGAACAAACAACTTGCACGGATAAGCGGGCCACTATGGCTCCAACTGGAAAAAGTGGTTGAAGAATTTCATACACTTGAATCCATTTTTCTTGTGGTTTATTTGTATGCATGTGAAACCTATCAGACTACTGCAGTATGATGAGCTTATCATTGGGCTGTTGAGTCCTGGTGTCTTCTGCACACTTCTGTTGTGTCATTTTCTGTAATATTTATGCACATCAAGCAGTCATATTGATTTTTGTGCCCAAAATGTCAGGATGAGTTAGTCTACAACTGAAGAAGACAGATATTTTTTGTGGTGGGGGGAGGGGTGGAAGGGGAAGGAGTTTGAGCGAGCTGGGGCAGGGACAAAAGTGTCTGTGTTCATGAGCTAAGGAGATAGCTATTGGTAGAGGACGAGATCACCTAATGATTGCAGTGTACATGTCCTGATTGTTGGAAGATAATGGCAGTCGGGGAGGTTGAAATATATCGGCCTGACTCTGCGAGAAATGAGTGCTTATTGATCAGGGGTAGGCTATTCTGCTTGACTGTTGCATGTCTAGTAACAAAGCCTCATTTCCATATTATGGAGCTTCAGGAATAATGTATCGACCATTTGGTCTCAGTTTTCTTGCTGCTTGGCGAGTAATGACCTTTTTTTGAAGGCAGCATGGAATTCAAAGAGTAGTCATTTGGAAATCTGTTGGAACATCATCAACATTGTAGCCAAGCAGTTATGTACCATGAAGTTAGTTGTTTGGTACTGTGGGCAAAGGACATAACTGATTTTCGTGTCTAGATATGGCTGATATGCACCGTTTTTTTGTTTGTTTTGTGGGACCAGGGAACAAGCAGTTGTTAATCGTTGGCTCAAAAGTTAAAAACATTTGTCCAAGATAAAATGAAAAATGTGGAAAATATGAGTCTGTTTCTTGTCAGAGGGCATGTATATCTCATAGAGTGACATGATGAGGACTACACTTCCATGGGGTGGTGGGGTAGCCTAGTGGTTAAGACATTGGGTCATCATGCTTACGTACCAGGTTTCATTTCCATATGGGTACAATTTGTGAAGGCCTTTTGTGGTGTTCTTCACTGTGATATTGCTGAAACATTGCTAAAAGTGGCATAAAACTAAAATTACTTGCTATACTTTCTTGAAAAAGACACATTTTTGTTTTTAGTAACAATTGTAATTCTGTAAATGATTTTATAAGATCATCACATAACAACTGAATGTATGAAAGATTAAGTATTGAAGATAAGGCAGAGTGGGACAAGTGTTCAACTTTTATGCAAAGAGTACAGAATATCTGGTACAGACAAGAAATGCAAATGTCATAAAACAACATTCGCTCATTCAGCCACGTTAATCTTTGCAAACCCAAGGCATAGTTCACAAAGTGTTGGTAAGGCTGAGGCTATAGTGACACATGCTTTAGCAAAGACCTGCATTGATCGTTATGCCAAGATCTCTGTTATCGATGTAGACAGAAGACAATCCCATAATTAAATCATGCTGTACTTATCTCTACCTTGACAAAGCACCTCGTCTTTTAATCGATCAATCTCTCGTTTCCAGACTTCTCCCGTCTCCAGAAAACACCCACAATCATAGTCCTACATGGGCTGGGGATGTTGCATAATTACATTTGAACTTAGGGATTGAAAGGCCAACAGGAAATGTCAGATTTTTTTTTAAAAACCCAAACATTTAAGATCAGAATTCATGTGAATTTACCTCTCATGAATAATTGACAAGTGATGAGAACTGACACTGCAAGTGTGCTGCATACATTGCTCCAGTTACAGAAAGCATTTCAAGCACATGTCATAGAGCAAAATTACGTTTCAGATATTAGGATGTTCAAAACGAAGGCTTTGTTAAAAAGGCAGATGGATACTTTAATGTGTTGGATTATTCAGCATTCTACCGTGACCAACAAAATAAGGGGTCCACAGGACAAACACTTAAAATTTTGTGAGTCTGTACATGAAGTATGAGGGTTCTGTAAAGTGATAAATGATGAAACAGACTGTATTGTAAGGGTTAATGATTAATTTCATCACAAGAACTATATATTTGCTGTCACAAATTGTGAACAGTTATTATGCGTCAAAGCGACTTTATGAGTTATTTCCTGCGTCCATTCCATACATATGTCTGTATTGCTCATTTCTACATGCATAAAACCTTGGGTTGTTATGGATTGTAAATGCAACAGAATCCTGCTGTTTGAGTTGATTTGAATGTACATATAACGGCTGTATTGACTGCATCCTTTACCTAATGTTATGGGTGCTAGAGGACGGTGACTCAAAGTGTGGTCTCATGTTACTGAAGGCCCTGGGTTGATTCCCTCACTTGCGATGTCTCACATCATGCTGCAGCAGGAATACTGATAAATCCTGACACACTAATGGGAGATTTACAAAAATATTGATAACATCACACAGATTTTGTCTATGGGTATCCATGATTTTGACTGAATATTGATAAAACAAGAGAAACTGAAGGGAAGGGAGACTTACGATGATATTGACATCACACAGATTGTGAAGTTTATGGATAGCTGTGAGCTGAACATTGTTAAAACCAGACTAACGAAAGGGAGATTTACAGATTGAGTAGTTTATGGGCAGCTGATTTAGCTGGAATATTACTCAAGCAGTATTGAAAAATCAACCCTTGCAGAGTCATGTTGAGGTGCTGTATGTCTCATTGCAGCCTCAGATGTCAAGCCTGTGCCTCTGGTGACCCACAGTGATGAGAAGGAATCAAGTGAGGAGGATGCTTCAAGTGAAACAAAGGGTCATGAACACAAGAAGACTCAGGCAGCCAACAAGCCATCCTTGGAGAATGTGTACCGTAACTACCTCAAGGGTGTCAAGAACGGATTTAAGAACGAGCATGAGTGGTACCTCAGTGCCCGCAAGTTCATGCGCAAAGACCAACAGTCCAAGATCACCAAGGTACTTACCGTTTGTCCAAACCCATGAGGTTTTGGTTCGAGCTGGTCCTGCTGAATATTGCTTGTAGAAAACATAATAGTTTGGATTCTGAGTTAGATTATGTCTTCATCATCATTCTTTATCAGAGTCTTCATCATGGTGTTGTCTGTCATAAATGAAGGGCGTAGGGTAGCCTAGTGGTTAATGTGTTCACTTGTCATGCTGAAAACCCGGGCTAGATTCCCCACATGGGTACAATGTGTGAATCCCATTTATAATGTCTTCTATGCGTGTCCCCTGACAAGCCAATGCTTTAAACACCAGGCTCCTCCATTGCCCCCGTACAAGTAATAGGGATAGTGTGTTAGCCTACAGTTTAAAGCATTTGCTCATCACTCCTGAGACCCAGGTTTTATTCCCCATAGTGTGTGAAGCCCATTTCTGGCGTCTCCAAATGTGACAGGGTATTGTCAGTCACTCGTGACAAGAAACCTGGCACATTTTTAATACATCATGTATTTCCATTACCTCAGTTTTGATGTGTTTGTCCCCAGCTGATGAAGGAGTGGCAGGCAGCCCGTGAACATGTTGAAGAGCTGAAGAAGACCGACACCAAGAGCGCTAAGACCCTCGGTCACGAGATCACAGAGGTACATTGTCCAGCTCAGTTCTTGTTTTGTAATGGGGGTGACCAGATGTTAACATTATGGCTGGACATTCTTGAAAAGTAGAGACATAATGTGTATAATGCTATCATGTGGGACAAAACATTAGTGTACCTGTATGAGTGTATGTGTTGTTATACCCTAGGTAATTACAGAGAGTCCAGCATCTGTCCATGTGTATTATTAGTTGCATGGTGTTTTGAAACGGTACACAGGACTGTAAGACCCTTGTAAATTCTGTATTTCCTGAGGCACCGTAAAGGTCTTACAGTCCCTTTCAAAACATCGGAATATCATAATGTAGCTTATCTTTAGACAACAATTTTCAACATTCCGCAGAATGAAACGCAAAATGTTTCGCCATGATAATTCCTGAACAGTCATTAAGGGAGATAATTCAGGATGGCTTAGTTTATGATTAAAATGATCAGATGTTAGGTTTTCTTATACGAAAAGTGAAATACGTACACATTATTTTTTTATACATTTACTGGCACAAACAAATAAGAAATTATGGAAACAATTTTATTCATAATGATACTCATAACTGCTCGCATCAAATTTTGAAGTGATCAGCTGTTTGGAAGCTACATTCAATCTAAGGTCAAGTTTGTTTGGGGTGTATGGTTCGTGCTCCCTGGCTCATCCACCTGCATGGTTCATGCTCCCTGGCACATCCACCTGCATGGTTCGTGCTCCCTGGCACATCCACCTGCATGGTTTCATATGGCTAGGTTATTAACCAGTCAGAACTGGACAGACTGATCTTGAGTGTAATGAGGTTTGTTCTCCACTGGATATTACAGAGATTCCAGAGCCTGTACGAGTCTTATGAGCAACAGGATCTGGCTGAGAAGAAGCAGATTGTTGCCTTGCACCAGCAGCACATCCAGGGTGACCTCAACAAACGTAAGCGTGAGGCCATCGAGAAGTTCCAGAATGCCCTGCAGGAGGAGAAGAGGGATGTAAGTTGTTCGTCTTCACCAAACTTGTTCTGGACATCTTTCAGTAAGTTAAATATGAACATGGAAAAGGTCATCAGCCAAATCATCCTTTATTTAGTACTTATATCTAAAAAAAACTGGTGGCCAGTGAATTTTGTATAGATAGTTGGTAAGCAAATCTATGAATGTTTATTTGTGTCAGAGAAGTACCAACAGGACCCCTAATTATTGTCCAAAATTTTCGAAAAGTTTCTTTGCCATCATGGGTAGCCCAGGGACTCCCAGTGATTAAATTTATGGGTCCTTTCAGGCAGTACGATGGTCTTGTGAAGTAAGTGTAGACAACTGTACATTTTGATAATTTTTTGAAGCCAGTGATGAATCATTGATCATACGTGTACCAGAGGATGAAATGATGCATGCAATTGATCTGAAGGAAACACTTAGTCATGGATGTGGTTTTGGTACAGTGATAAATATTGGGAGTCCCTCAAGACACAGTGGATTTTTTTTTTGCATTTCTCTTCATTTAAGCATTCTGGATGCACATTTGTGCATGATGTAAAGCGTTGTTATATCGTGTCAATAGTAGAAGCGTTTCCTTTAACAAAAGCATTATGTCAGTGTCCACTTCAGTGTGTGAAATATTTTTGGAATATTTTCTCACACGTTTCTGTGGATTTGTGATCTGTGTTGATGACATCAAACCATGTCCTTTCTTCCATGATTTAGCCCCACAAGATTTTGAGGTACCTGCGTGCATATTTCCGTGCTGAGGAAAAAGACAAGATGCACACCGTCAATCATTACCAGCACGTCAAGTACACTGAGCCCGCTGAACTCAAACGCATCAGGCCGCACTACAAGGAACACATCAAACTGATTGATGAGAGACTCAACCAGACACTCGGAATGCTTTCCAGATACCCAGACGTCGAGGAGGTTGTCAAGCCTGAGATCTGTGAGTTGGGGGTCTGAGATAATACAATTAAATTTGAGATCTGTGAGTTAGGGTCTGACATAGTAAAATTAATCTGTGAGTGATGTGTGAGATCTGTGAGTTGGCGATCTGAGGTAGTAAGGTTAAATTTGAAATCTGGGAGTTGGGGTCTTGAGATAATAAAGTTAAATTTGAGATCTGTGAGTTATGGCATGTTATGCGTAGCAGGAGTGGGTAGGAGAGATAGGCAAAGATAGTTTTGATATGTGGTGAATTATTTGTGAAATGGTCAACAGATTTGCTATGTCTACTTTGTCAGTGATTGTAACTTTTTATATCTTTGTATTACAGTAAAGTTTGCCCTGAGATACAGAGCCGTTGATGCCAGTGCCAAGAACGTTATCCTCAATGACAATGCTCAGCCCCAGCAAAGTGCTGATGACTACAACTACAATGACCAGGGTATGGGGAAATATAGCATTTAACTCTGATAGAGGGGATTAGGCCCTGTGGTCTAAGGTGATAAAATCATGTAAACAAAGTGACATTCATTCAGTAGACAGCATGCCAGGCAAATTGCTGTCAGTTGTAGAATTTGTAAAGCATGTAAACCAACACCCTGGCATCGGCAGATATTTTCCGTTTTTACAGTATGTATCTAGTGTGCGGAAGTTATTTCCTCCACTTTATGAAACCAGATCTTGAGTATTGACCAGATCTTGTTGACCAGCCAGTTTTAAGCGACCTGTGAAGGTCCAGGGTATAATAGGTCTTCAGCAACTCATGCTTGCCATAAAAAATCACTATTCTTGTAGGCGACTAATGGGATCAGGTGGTCAGGCTTGCTGACTTGGTGGACATGTCATTGGTTCACAGTTGTGCAGATTGATGCTCATGCTGTGGATCACTGGATTGTCTGGTCCAGACTTGATTATTTAGAGACGGATGCCATATAGCTGGAATATTGCTGAGTGCTGTGTAAAACTAAACTCACTCAATTGTTTTGAGCAGATATGTGACATAGAATCTGATTTACCAGTAGACGGGACATAATTCCTCATAGTCTGTCATTACTTTGAGCAAACTAACCTGGTCCACAGTCGCTGTAGAAGTCTTGCAGTAAACAGACACTAGCCTGTGCCTAGTAAAAATCCAGTTGGGCTAGTAAATCTCGAGTCAAGCCTAACTGGCTGGTGAATTTTCATGGGTTCACCTTATAAGCATATCACTTTCACCGACTTGTTAAGTTATTATACACTTTTGAATCATGAAAGATAATGGACTGACGAAAATGTTAATCATATTTGTTACACTCCTACACTGGGTATAACAAGACCTAGTTGGAGGTCGTGTCAGGTAACCTGCACTTAGTCTGGTCATATTAGCAGTTTAATGATGAAATCCGAGTCTACTTTCAAGTTTGGGACTGGTGAATTCTGTGGTGGACTAGTGCTCTTTAAGCATATAGCTATATAGCTAGCCTGTCTGGCTCATAACATTTGGAAACTTTTGCACACTGATACACAGAAAGTTAAACAAACATTTACAACTTAAACCAACTCAAAATGATACAAGTTCCATTCTTTGAAACTTGCCTGATTATGAACAACCTGATCACTTTCGTTAACCTGACCTTATTTGTTTCCAAGATGACAACAAGAGCTCTAGCGAGGAGAAGATGGATGAAACCCACGAGGATGAACATGCATATGAGCACAATGACCACTTTGTTGCCCACGTTGTGAATGAAGGCATGCATGTCGATGACCGAGTAAGTTATTGATTTTATAGACATAGTTCTTGAGTAGCTCTGAAACCTTGTCAAGTGGAGTTAAATGTTACTTTATAAGAAGTGGGTGTCTGATTCACCCCCCTCCTAACCCCTGTCCAACAGATATTCACACCAGCCTGTCTTCCTGTACCTGGCAGCTTTCCTCCCTTTGTGGACCACCCTCTTTCCCCATCTCTCACCACCATCTGTCCCCATCTTCTCCCAATCCCTCACCACCATCTGTCCCCATCCCTCACTGCTGTCTCTCTCTGCCACCCTGATCTTGAAGACATTTACATTTGTTTCAAATGTGCCATTTGTGTGGCTCAAACTTGCATTCTCCTCCATAGAATGGTTGAAGGGAGGTAACTGAGAATAGGTTGTGAGTCTTCTCCCTTTTTGACTCTACAGTGCATCCTTATACAGATCTGATCTTCAGTTAACTGCAAGGATTGGGAAAAGGAACTTTGACAATGGGCCATTTTCAGGATTGTTAGCCATTTCCTGAATATTGAATGGGCACCTGCCCTTGTAACGATAGTAAACTTCCAAATTATAATAGGCCATATATATCATTCTAATGTGCAAAATGACCCATGGCTCCTGCCTTTCCCAATTCCTGTAACTGTCAATAGGTTTAAACTGTATTCTGCTGAGGACTGGCACACAATATCCCCTAGAAATGTTTCTGATCTCTGACTATTTCTTGTTCAATTACCAAGTTAAGAAATTTTTTTGGCAGACATGCATCGTTATGTGCTGAATACTGAGCACACAGGATCAGAAAAATAGCCGTTACAAATGTTAGTGCTCCCACTTACTCACTGTAACAATGCTCTTCTGCTTTCAGTCTGTACAGGAAGTGGCCATTCATGGAGTGTCCAACCAGGTTGGAAGTACATTTGGCATTGCTATCGGCAGTGTGGCCGTCTTCGTCATCATCGTTGTCGCCATTGTTATGCTGAGGAGGAGGAACCATCGCCAACCTGTAACCCACGGTTACGTAGAGGTGGACCCGGCAGCATCACCAGAAGAGCGCCATGTTGCAAATATGCAAATGAATGGGTATGAAAACCCCACTTACAGATACTTTGAAATGTCGCAGACGTCACAATGAAAGTAGTGCAAGTTGTGCTTGAGTACAGATATGTATGGGCGGCGGCTTCTCAAAACACAAGTAAACAGCTGCGAATATCATGACCAGCAAACTACTAGTCTTCAGTTAGAGCCAGACCTGTTGTTCCTTGCAACTGCCTTCCTGCCATCACAAAACTGCTGCCGCCCAAATGTGATTGCTAAGCGTTCGTGACTGAATCAAATCGAGAAGTGTTGTGCAGCTTACAAAACAACCTGTAGTTTTAAGTCACAGGAAGACTTTGTGTTCAGTTTAATGAGACTTGATTAGGGCTCGTTTCCGTGTTAGTGACTCAGTTCTATGATGTTTTACAATGACATTTTATTCCACAGTAATGGAAATAGTATCCTACAAAATATAGCATACAGTTTATCTAATCGTAGGATTGATGCTGGTGTTTTTATCAGATTAGTGGCACTAACAGCATTTAAGTTAAGTCGATTCCTAAAGCCATGTTAAAATAATTGGATGTCTGTACAGTGGATGTGTCCTATGTATCTCCACTTTTGAATAACAGCTTTTTTAAGTGTATTATTTGTTTGACAGATTATTATCGTAGATCATTATATGACAGTTTTAGATCCTTGTGATGATATCAGTTATTGTACTTGTTATCATACTTGCTTATTTTAATGCCATTCTTGTATAGTGTTCAATATTTTGTATATTGCCGAAGTGTGTACCCAGATGGTGGAGTTTGAGCTTGGTAGATTCCTTCCTTTTAACAGAACAGTTGTGCAAAGTAATTGTCTTGTACACAGATTTTTGATATTGAGCAATATATGTGTGTCCTTTGCTTCTGTGACGTAGGTCATGGAGAAATATTCATTGATGAGTTAGGCAAGGTAGATGCTGTTATTGTGTTGTGATGTCTGAAGTAGAAATTTCCGTAACAGACAACCTCGACCAAGACTTCGTGATAAATTGTGTGAAGAGTACTTCGTAGTTTCCAACCAGTTACACACATTCACTAAAAGGTAGTGCTAAGGAAGACTTAACTGTTTTTGACTCTGTGTGACAACTGATATATAATCCAAAATTTCATTTCCCATTGTATTTGGTCGTGGTGTCGGAGCAGTCCAACTATACTCAAAGTGTTGTGTGTTGGTCTTGGTGATCTTATTGTAGTAGTTCTTCGACACTGTGTACAGTTGACATCTATCACTATTGCCCAGCCTAGAAATTAACATGTTCGCCTATTTGGATTCACAGTCGCTTGTCCAAATCATTATTCATCACTATGGGAATACTGTCTTTTTAGCATTTGCAAGAAAATATTTTCAAATTTTGGCAAAAATTGAATAAAGTGGAGGAATTTCATTGGTATATACATATGCCTTCCTTCTTATAAGATCCAAGAATTTTGGATTGAGAGTTTAAATTGACAGTATTTTTTCAACTTAACTGCTGCAGGCTAGAATATAAACATTTATGTGTGTCACATGTGTGACACGTAATCATTCACAGATATGTGATTGTGTTATATTATGTTGTATCACGTTTCAAGTGGATATTGTTCTCATTGGTTGTGTGGTCCCTGTCAAGCCTTTGTTTGTGCATGGAAGAGGGACTCAGACAAGCTATTGGTTTAAGAAATAGTCTGACACCAAAGTATGCAAATAAATTGTCGTCAAAGTCTGTATTCAGAGAAGAATTAATTAATCAGGAAAGTCTAAGAATGTCTCTTTTGGATATTAGTTTCAAAATCAAAAACTCTACAGGTAATTTCCCATTCACCTTCAAAACTGAACTGGAATTGAATATGTTTCTTATTTTAATACTTAATAAATTCATTTCAAGGAGGTTGTCAAGTGTTAATTGCTCTCAGTTTCAGGGACCAAGTCCATATTCAGATTTGTAGATCAGTTCATGTAAACTCTTGCCTGCAGGTCAGAGAAAAATAAGATTATGTGTGGGTAAGTGATTATCATGAATATATGACAGGGCAAGTGTTTGGGTGAACTGCATGGTCGAGGAGTGTCCCCTTTCCTACCTACACCTGCTAAACGTGCAAGTACATTTTATTTGACAAGAGTGGCTGCTGCTCTCGAGCTCATTCTATTACAGCAGGTGCCCCTTGTAATGGGGGTCGTGTCAATAGTTCAATTGTCATTTTGTAAATGAAGTAGGGTTGAAAAATCTTGAACATCATAGGAATGAGATGCACTCTTGTGATGTACCAAGATCAGTCAGGTTACTTTTAATTTTGAAATGATGACAACTTGAGATACGGTCCCTACAATTTCGACATTCCAATAAATCTCTCTGCCTGTGGACAATCCCACCGACTTCCAGCCCTGTTTCAGGAATCAAATGCTGAGATTAACTTTCAAGGACACATTAATGGTAGGGACAGTGTGTATATTTGTCCAGGCAGTCGAGGGAAACAGCCATTCCATTCTAACGTGTTGATAATTGGTACTAATTTATGTATACCTTCTATGGCAACATTTTGTATACACAACATTTAGTCTTTCCATTCATATTTAGTCTGCTTGTGTACAGTGTCTTCTTTAAATAAACACATTTCCACAAGTCTTTGTTTTTGGTCTTTGTGAGTCAGAGTGAATGCATCTGAAAATCCTTTGAAATCATTATGATCTACATTGTAAACAGTCGAGTCCAACCTAATGGTTGATGTTATGACACACTAACACTCTTCTCAAGCATGATATTACACTAATGCATAAGGCACTGAAGTACAGGTCACCTGCAGAGTGATAACCTCATAGTATCGTACCTGTGAAGATCCAGGTGAGAAATGGTCTTCAATCACCTAACAGGAGTCAGCTTAAGGATTGGGTGGTGAGACTTTATAACTTGACCAAATGCAGTGAGTGATGGTCATGCTGTGTATCACTGTATTGTCTGGTCCAGACTCAATTATTATCCACCTGGCATGTAATGCGGGGGGGATATAGTCGACACCTTGTCTGTCCGTCTGTAATCATTTTGTTTCCGCAGCATAACTCAAAAATCGTTCAATATTTTTAGACCAAACTTGATAGATATAATACTCTCAGCCTATGGTTGTGCCTTTTACTATTTACAGATTTTTGGCATTTATATTTTTTTTGTTTTTCCATGGAACATTTTGGTGGTAGTCTTATGGTGGGGTGGGCTTCGTTTCCGAAGCAGAACTAACTCAAAAACCGTTCAATATTTTTCTGCAAGACTTGGTAGATATATCAGTCGGAACCTAAACTGGTGCCCTTTGCTATGTACAGGTTTTTATGAGTTATTATTTTCTCAGTTTCCATGGAAATATTTCAGACATAGTCTTAAAAGTGAGAGGTGTGTTTCGTTTCCGGAGCAGAACTCAAAAACCTTTCAATATTTTTCCGCAAAACTTGGCAGATCTATGAGGCAGACATCAGCGTGGTGCCTTTTGCTGTGTACAGGTTTTTGTGATTTATATTTTCTCAGTTTCTTTGGAAACGTTTCGGACTAAGTCTCAAAATGGAGGGATGGGCTTCGTTTCCTGAGCAGAACTCAAAAACCATTCAATATTTTTATGCAGTACTTGGTAGATATATCAATCTGAACATATAGTGGTGAATTTTGCTGTGTACAGGTTTTTATGAGTTATTATTTTCTCGGTTTCCATGGAAATGTTTCAGGCATAGTCTCAAAAGTGAGAGGTGTGTTTCGTTTCTGGAGCAGAACTCCAAAACGGTTGAAGAATTTTCTGCAAAACTTCGTAGATATATCAGTCAGAACCTGAAGTGGTGCTTTTTACTATTTACAGGTTTTAGTGACTTATTTTTTTCTTGGGTTTCCATGGAAATGTTTTGGACTTAGTCTCAAAATAGAGGGATGGGCTTCGTTTCCAGAGCAGAACTCAAAAACCATTCAATATTTTTCTGCAAAACTTGGTAGATATATCAATCGGAACCTAAGGTGGTGTGTTTTCCTATTTCCAGGTTTTAGTGGTTTATTATTTTCTCAGGTTCCATGGAAACAATTTTGACCTAGTCTGAAAAGTGAGAGGTGTGTTTCGTTTCCAGAGCAGAACTCAAAAACTTCTGAATATCTGTTGGTAAAACTTTGCAGATATGTGTGGCAGACCCCAAAGTGGTGCCTTTTGCTATGTAAAGGTTTTTGTGATTCATTATTTCTCGGTTTCCATGGAAACATTTCAGACTTAGTCTCAAAATGGAGGGATGGGCTTCGTTTCCAGAGCAGAACTCAAAAACCATTCAATATTTTTCGGCAACACTTGGTAGATATATCAATCAAAAAGATATATCAAAAGATATATCAGATATATCAAACCTGTAGTGGTGCCTTTTGCTATGTACAGGATCTTGTGATTTATTATTTTCTCAGTTTCCATGGAAACGTTTTGGACCTAGTCTGAAAAGTGAGAGGTGTGTTTCGTTTTTAGAGCAGAACTCAAAAACTTCTGAATATCTGTTGGTAAAACTTGGCAGATATGTGTTGCAGACCCCAAAGTGGCGCCATTAAGTTTTTGTAAGGTTTTTGTGATGTATTATTTTCTCGGTTTCCATAGAAACAATTCAAACTTAGTCTTATGAAAAAAACAATGAGTAACTGTCAGATGATGTGTCCTTTCAAACGTGTAGGGGCAGGGGGGATATGTCATCTTCTGATGACTCTTGTTTACTAACTGGCATGATTAAGCTGGAATATTGCCCAGTGTGGTGTAAAGAACAAATGAAAGCACACGCAAACTAACCAGCTGATACCATTTGGTCCAGAGGGAAGTGTGAGAGGGGCAGAGTGAATGAATGAGTTTAGTTTATACCACACTCAACAATATTCCAGCTGTGTGTAAGCACTGTACAGAGAACTTGAACTTTACAAGTCGACTTTCCTCAACTGAATTATATTGCCCATCATTGGGACGCTGCATATACAATATACTTGAACAATAGGAACCTGTATCCTAATGGTAAAAGAGGTTGGGGTGGCCTGACCCTTGGAAACATTTGACTGGTGGTGACCAGCCTTACCCACAATGCAGCATCCAGGTAGACCAATGGTTCACACATCATGGATTTGATCAATACTTTAATACCTTCTCTCTGATTCCTAGATGTTACATGTTACGAGGCCCAGCAACAATTTTCAGTCATCAGCCCTGCGGTCTTTCTTGGATATTTTTTTAGTTTCACACACTGGTGTTCCCAACCATGACATTGCTGGAAAATTGCTAAAGGCAGCCTTAAACCAACGTCACTTTCTCTCTACCCTCAATGTGTGTTCATTAAGATTATCATTATGATTACTGCCAGGAAATCATACATAAGCTAGCATACATTCGTCTCCACAATCTTACCAGTTAACCACGTTTATTCAACAATATATCAAAGGTATCAAAAACGGATTGGCAAAGTAAGTTGTATTTATTTAATTTGCATAGATCTACTTTACTATTTTTTAAATTTATTTTTCTTCATTAAAAAACATGAGACGGCTGCAGAAGTTGCAGCACTGACACCAACAGAATTCATATGGTATTTTTACACAAATCATACATCCCATTATCATGTAATATTAATGCTCACAGTACTTACCTTGATACTTAAGCACTGCACATGATTGTTTGTAATCATGGGATAAGTAAGTGATGCAGGATGAGTGAGAGGTGGAGAGGATACATGGGATTTGAATACTTCCTTATATGTCATCTAAAAAAATATCCTCAACAAAAAATGTTAATTCACTTCAGATTATATGGTGCCTGATTGTTGACATCAAACTGCATAACATGTATACTTATATGTATATGATTTCAATTGTCCACTTTGTGCACCAAAGGATTTGTTTTATGTCATCTCCAAATGTCATCTGAATGTATGTGATACTTTGAGTAGGCTAAAGACAGATTGATTAGCTTTTGATTTATATCTTGTGAATGTGAACTATATACTTACATGTACATTCCTAGATCTTGAAGTACTTGTGATTAAAAACATTTTCATGGTTGAGAGTGGCACATAGATATTATTATTCTTGCTTGCAATACATACTATTGAATGAAACGCCATGTTCGTACAGTATTGATATATTTTGTTGATGTCTGTATAGACATGATAGAAAAACATTAGTTTTAATCAGTGTCATCAAAGAACAAAATGCCAATGGTGACACTGTATATTTCATCAAAACTGGTCTATATATTTGGGTGGTTTTAGAGTTGAAACTGTAAGGAAGTACTTATGATTGGTTTCTATTTCACTTGTATATACATGTTTTATGATGAAAAAAATATGTTCATCTACCTTTAAGTATCAATATGTATTCATATCAATCAAGCCACTACAAAACAAAACATTTTAACTTTAGACATACTCAAAGGAAATATTCAAAATATTATCCCTAAATTGTAGAGGCCTAAACGGAAAATGCAAGTATTTAGGGTTTTGAAAAACAAAAAGGCCCAGATACAGTATAAAATTTGCAAGGTGTACATTTTACATCAGATCATGACCTAATAAGAAGGCCTCAGTGGGGCTATATGGAATGCTATGTCTCTCACTTTAAAAATAACTGAAGTGGAACAACAATTTTATTCAATAATAATTTTGAATTTTAAGTTGTCAGTTCTACCACAGACGAAGAAGAAAGTATCAATGTGGCACTAGATGTTCTCAGAAATGAGAAGATATATACACCAGTAAATCTACACGGACCCAACACTGATAAACCAGACTTCATACGAAAAATTAATAACATAGCTGAAGATTTTGAGGGAGAACTAATTATTTCGTGTGGTGAGTTGTTGATCCTGAGAAAGGCACACATCAATATAAACATATAAATAATCCTAATGGTCGACAAAAAATGATACAGACTATAAATGATACCTAAGATTAATACAAAGACAATACAAATAAATAAGGTAAGAGGATTATCTTCTAACATCTACTATTATGGAAGATGTTACTGTTAAACATAAGAGGAAATACAATAGAAGCCAAACTAGAAGCAGATTTAAATAATTGTGAAATTAAATTAAGTGAAGTAAATGATGAAATTGAAAAAGGATACACTAATGGAAAATTTCAGGAAACTAAATCTGAAGTAGAAAATGTAAATAGAATAAAAACTAAAGGCTTGTTCATAAGATCAAAAGCCAAATGGATAGAACAAGTAGAAGAACCATCCAAATACTTTTTGCAATTAGAATCTAGGGATTTTCTCAAGAAATCTTTATCAAAACTTGAAAATAGAGATGGAACTGTACTGAATATACAAGATGATATTATCCAAGAGGTTATGAATTATCATGAATAGTTATATACAAGTGAAGACTGCTCACAAACTGACTTAGAAAATCTTTTTATACAGCCACCAATTCCAAGACTTGATGATCTCACTTCCAGCAAATAGAATAAAGCACATACTGTCTTTAATAGTCCACGAGGATCGAAAAGGCTTTGTAGCTGGTAGGTGTATTGGAGAAGTAACCAGAATGATCTATCATGTGATGGATGCACATTCACATTGGTGCATTCACATTGTACTTGCTACTCCATAACAAATATCATCTCCCACCGGCCATTTCTCTTCCATTTTAAATAAATACAATCATGGTCAAGTTTTTTTTTTGTTTCTTCTTGCTTTTTTTTTTAAACATATCGGTCAACAACAACAATTTTATGGATGTCGTTCTGCGCAACACAATCGCCTCCCCGCTTGTTATTTCCTCACTATTTACGTTTGACACTGAAGGTCGTGGTCATCGGTAAAAGAAGTTTTCCATGGGTTTAGCCTACACCAAAGAAGCCCAGGAGGCCCAGTGAAGTACAACCGAAGCTGAACTCATTCCAGAGCGGTCGCAGCTTTAGAAACCGGAATGTTAATACCACAGTTTGCCTAGTGTTTATCACGGTAAGCGAACGGGTTAATGCATTTCAAAGAAAGCCATGTCTAATTAGAGGTATAAATATATATTTGTCACGACGGTCGATGGCAGTTACTCTCCATTATTTGTTGCCAGGTTGGCACCCCAGACAAACTGGATTGAGAACGATACAACTAAACAAAATGGCGGATGTATATCCCTCTCTCGTCTCAAAGTTATATTTAGCTCCGCCCAGTGAAACAGCTTATGCTAACCACAGTAAGAGTAGCCTTCGTTTTAAATGGACTTAAGAAAAATAACCATTTGGTTCATTTACAGATTGTGACATTCAGTGACTTACGATCTTACTGACTTTATGCTTCGCGGACGTATAAATGCAATGAAAACAAGGAAGCACTCAATATTCACTGAAACGAAACTGGAATAACGAACAATATTTAAATGCCATGCGGCAAGTACTTAAACTAACAACTGAGAAAAAGAATAGTCTTTGAACAAATCATATTTTCAGGGAAAATGTTCATAATAAAAAATAATTATGTAATGAAGAGTAGCCCAGAGGCTTTTTTCATTTTCAGACTTGCCACATAATCTAGACTTACATGGGTTTTCTTGGATATATCTGTTTCAGGGTTTGTATGGCAGACCAACAATTATACTATACGTGGAATGGTGTAAACTCATAACGTAGCTTAACATAAGTAAACATGAGTTTCGTGGCAAACTGTATTGACACAGGTTAGAGGAAAATCTAAGAAATAATTATATCTCTGCTTATGTCTATCACCATGATGGATAGTTGACTGACGTTTAGTTCCAGAAAAAGACCCTATATGTAGAGATAATTGAATATCAGGAACCGTGGACTATTAGAGACATAGGTAGGGCTCCTGTTTAATATGTTCCCACATGGAATGGGTGGTGTTCAGATAACATGTTTCAATAAATAAATAAATAAATAAATAAATAAATAAATAAATAAATAAATAAATAAATAAACTAAGTAATAATGGTAGTGAGTTTTACGCCGCACTCAGCACTATTCCACCTATATGGCAGCGGTCTGTAAATAATCGAGTCTGGACCAGACAATCCAGTGATCAACAACGTGAGCATCGATCTGCGCAATTGGGAACCGATGACATGTGTCATTCAAGTCAGCGAGCCTGACCACCCGATCTCGTTAGTCGCCTCATACGACAAGCACAGTCGCCTTTTATGGCAAGCATGGGTCGCTGAAGGCCTATTCTACCCCGGGACCTTCACGGGTCAACTAAATAATAAAACTAAACAAGTAACTATGTATCAATAAAATTTTATGAACGTAGAAAAACAATAAACAGGTAGACATTTGTTGTGCGTTGAAATAACAGTAATACCTATGAATGCAGCGTTTGATGGAGGAGGGCGAGGTCGGGATGGGCGGGTCCGGGAGGGTGGATCTGGGATGTCACAGTGGGGTGCTGCAGACCAATTTCTTAATAGGTTCATCCCTAGGTGTAGATGTAGGACCAGTGAGTAATCTGTTATGAATATGAATGAATATCATAGCCCATTGTTCACACCGATTCAAACATATTTTAACTTTCTATTAATTGGCTCAGTTATGTCTTTCATACATTTTGTTCTTATACTACTACTACTACTACTACTACTACTACTACTACTACTACTACTACTACTACTACTACTACTACCTATGAAGATCCGGATTAGACTTGGTCATTAACCCGTGCTTGAATGGCAACTAACGGGATCGGGTGGTCAGACTCACACATGTCATCGTATCTTAACTGCGTAGTTTGATGCTCGTGCTGTTAATCACTGGATTGTCTGGCCCAGACTCCATTATTTCATGAACACCGTAGTATAGCCGGAATATTGATGAGTGTGGCGTTAAACAACAACAACAACAACAACAACAACAAAACAAAACAAAACAAAACAAAACAAAACAAAACAAAAAAAACCCCAAAATAGTAGCAACCCATTCTTCTACTTTGGATGGTCACGCTCGCTGATCTTGTTCATGCATGTCGCTTTACCCCAGTTGAGTAGATCGATGCCTGTCAGTCCTTGGCCTGTCTGGTCCATATTCGATTATTTGTCACTCAGATGATATATTGTTTACAACTTAAAAAAACTTTTTTTTCTATTTCCGACAGTACTTTAGTGATAAAACCATACTCACTGTTACTTGTGTTGTGTCAATTGTAACTGAGTTTCACAGTGTCTTATTTGCTTGCAGTCTCAGACGCCCCATCCCGATGATGAGTCAGACGGAACTCGGTCTCGACTCATCCTACATCGTCTCTACCAATGGCGTCCAGCAAGGCAACGAGATCGTTGTCAACGTCCTTGCCGCCGACGCCACCACCGTCACCAGTATGAGCGGTGTTCATGCCCACCAGAGGCATGTGGTTCCGCTGCAAGTTGTTTCCAACATGAACAACAATATCCCGCCGCAATATCTGAGTGGCGGGAACGCAGTCACTGTGGCAGACGTGCAGCACGTGCAGACGACAGATCCCGCCCTTGCGCAGGGGCAGCAAGCCAGCATCGAGTGTCACGGAACGGTGAACGTGATCGAAGTTACTCCGCTTTGTGAAACGGATCCCAAATCGAATTCATCCACGGAGGACGATTCTGCGTCTAAGACTGGCGGCATCAGCTGGCCCAAACAGGCTGTGACGAAACTGATCGCGCTACACAAGGAGCACCAGCAGCTGTTTGATGATCCTCATTATAAGAAGAAGAGCATATGGGAGATGATAGCACGGAAGTTGAAGGACGATAATGTCACATACGCGTGGAGCCAAGTCGAGAACAAATGGAAGTCTCTTACGAAAAGATATCGAGATACTTTAGACTTTAACGCTAGGAATACTAACGTGATTCCCCATACGTGTCCGTTCTATGATGAACTTTCACAAGCGTATTCCTACGTGTCGCCTCATTCCAGCATACTTACCTCCCCTTACGCCCAAATCACCACAGTAGCTGCGGTTCAGACGCAACCCAAACGTCAGCTAGAGAGTCCAGGTCTTAACGATGCTGACATAGCGTCCTTAACAAAGAAGAAAAAATATCTGAATACGCCCGCCGCGTCAGGGCCAACGTCATCATCGGCACAAACATCATCTGCAGTGCCCAGTTTGAGCTCGGGAGTTCAGTCAGTTGAGCTCGGGTCGCTGCTACGTTCCATCCACGAAGATCGTAAACGGCAGGACAGGTTGAAAATGGATAGGCTTGAGAAGATGCACAGAGAGAAGATGGAACTTTTCAAGCAGTTTCTGGACTTGGTGAAAGATGTCAAGCAGAAGGAATGACATAGAACTAGAGCTGCGCATAGAAAAGGAAGCCTTTGGGCCACAGTTAACGACTGGAAAACCTTAAATATCACATGCTAGTGACTTTGTATCTCCCGCTTAGGAATAACACAGTGGTTCTTAAAAGAACACAACAGGGGTAGTGTGTCGCATGTCAAATCGCTGGGTGGGCAGTTAATTAGGAAGGTGAAGTAGTGGACGTTTGTAATGGGTTGTGGGCAGCTGGGACCACAGTGCTCATGTGATCAAGACAGTTCCATTGACAGGTCACCAATCCCAAAATATCCTTTCAGAAATTGTATCCAACTCTTGTACGTTTATTTATAATATATGTAAGCTAAGATACACATAACCCCTATACTGAACTACAGATTGATAAAAAGAACAGGGCCCGTGGAGATCCGGGGTAGAATAGGTCTTTAGCATCCCATGCTTGCCACTTGTGCAGATGGATGCTCATGCTATTGATCACTGGATTGTCTTGTCCAGACTCGATTATTTACTAACCGCTGCCATATAGCTGGGATATTGCTGTGTGCGGCGTAAAACTCACTCACTCAATAATAACAGCGTTCAGAATATAGTAATTCATATGGTGTAACAGAAATTTGCAATAATGGTATCATCTATGATTGTGGTTAAAGCGTTCGCCCGACACACCGAGTACCCTGCTTCCATTCCTCACACTTGGTACAATGTGTGAAGCCCATTTCTGGTCTCCCCTACCGTTATATTGCTTGAATATTGCTTATAACGGTGTAAAACCAAACTGACACAACGTGATATAACAGACCAGGCGCTTATTTCAGCACATGAAACACCCTTAAAAACCGATGTAGAACATATCATGTGACTACATATCCAGAATACATTGGACCATGTCACGGATACATAACCGATATCAGTGGTGATTGTAGCATCATATATGATACTGGCGGTGTTGATTACGGTTCACCGCATATTAAATAAATCGTCAATTTTACGACTGTTTGATTAATAAATTTTTATATTTGTAATTGATCATTTGTGTATTTGTTGTATGTGAGTTAAAGTATCATCAGTCTTTTTAACCAGGTTGTGAACAGATCCTGCAACACGTGTCTGGTGGGGTAGCCTAGTGGTTAATGCCTTCACTCGCTATGCCGAAGACCAGGGTTCGATTCCCTACACAGGTGGAATGTGCGAAGCTCATTTCTGGTTTCCGACGCCGTGATGACCCCCAGTCTCAACAGACCCGAGTGAACTGTACCTGTACCTACTATGCGGATCGTTCCTCATACCATCAGCCCCTTGTTTGTCATGCCGGTCATATATCGGGGTTTATGATGGGTGCTGCTCTGAACAACATACAAAACTATGTAACACGACATCCGTGATAAATCGCAAAACTCAACATCATATATATGTCACAGTCAGTTTGTGAAATCAATCAGTTTGTGAAATGACTAAACATTTCAGTCATTTCGTGAAACGACAAAGAGAGTTAGCCATTTCACGTCATTTTGTGAAACAGCAAGGAATGTGCGGCCATCTTTCTTCATTTTTCAATAACGAAAGAGGTTTGTTCAGGGTGAACCAATGTCCCCTTACCTCTTTCCATTAGTCGCAGAAGCACTGGGGATAACGATTAGACACAATACATAAGTCAATGGTATTGTTTTACATGATATTGAACGTAAGATGAGGCAGTGTGCAAATGATACAGAATTGTTTCTAGATGGGTCAGAAAATAGTCTACAGGCAGCGATGAAAACTCTGGACACTTTTTACAAATTGTAAAGACTAAGAATATATAATAAAAAACCCAAAGCTGAAGGTTGTATGGCTAGGCCCTATGGCAGTGAGTAGGCTGATATATGCACAAACCTCCAACTAGACTGGGAGGAAGGTAATTTTGGTTTTAGTTTAATTTTGGGGGTCGCAATTAAAAGACAAATATGGCTTGAATGGTACTGTACTACACTAAAATAAATTTATTGTAGTGTAGTACAGTACCATGCATTCAAGCCATATTTTAAAATGTTATTAAATATTCCTTATCAATGGAGAACATCTATGTTTAATAGAGAATTCATCGGAGAAAATATCAACATTCCTGAACCCTTAAGAAATATGTTCAAATACTCTGAAAGATGTAGACACTTTTATGATATATTAACAAAGATAGACAGTCTACCTGAGGTACGTGCAAAATGGAAAACCCAATTTCCAGAAGACATGAACTGGAAAGCTATATTCACTAAATTTAGAAAATGTGCTAAGGATGTTAAACTGATCTATTTTCAATACAGATTTATTCACAAGATAATTTACACCAAACGCTAGTTGTTATATATGAAAACTGTTGATGATGATTGTTCAATTTGTACTAAGGAAAGAGAAGATATAGAACATGTATATTATTACTGTCAGCATACCAAAAGCTTTTGGTTTCACTTTGAAGCTCTTTTGAAAGACCAAGTTTTGTCTTACCTATGTCCACAGTCCGTTTTGGTTCCCAGAACTCAGACAGTCTTATAAACCACATCATTCTCCTAGCCAAGAAATACATACACAATAGGAGCATAAAAAGTAAAAAGATCCGTTATTTTGGAAATTCAAGAAATCTCTCAAGGAGATAATGAAAACAGGAAGATATACTACCGACAGAAAATAAGGGAACCAAGAAATTGAATGTAGATGACTTTGACTGTGACAGGGTCCGTTATCGTGGCGTATCTCCCAAACGCAACATCCAATGACAATGGAATTTCGCATAATGCATGCCCAGCACGTGCCACACGTGCATACAGAAGTTAACTCCTGTAAATGTACTGGAGAAGTCGCAATCACTAATGCAATAGAGATTGACACTTACTGACAGAAATGCCTCCGAGGCAGTATCTCGGTGAAGCAACAATATGGAGAATTGTGGGGATGATAGAGGGGGGACATCATTATGTGAAGTTGCCCGGCAGATGGGTAAATCAAAAAGTGTAATTTCACGCCTGTGGGATAAGTACCGTCAAACGGGTGGGGTTGCAACGAGACCTGGGCGTGGTAGACCAAAATCAACGACACCACGACAGGATCGTCTCATTACGTTAATTGCTGTACGCGATAGGTTTAAATGGGCCCCTGCCATCAATAGAGAATTCCGCACACTCACTGGAAGACGCATTTCAACCTCAACCGTTAAAAACCGACTCTATCAAGCTCGTCTGAAAGCAAGACGGCCTTTTAAGGGTGTCACCTTTTCAGCTCACCATAAGCGCCAAAGATTGGCATGGGCTAGGCAGCATCAGGGACGGGCTATGCGCCACTGGCGTTACACCATGTTCTCTGATGAGTCAAGGTTTTGCCTACGATTCACAGAAGGCAGGAAACGTTGGAGCGGGGAGCGATATGCCAGAGCAGCAATTCTTGACCATGATCGATATGGAGGTGGTAGTGTCATGGTGTGGCGTGGTATTACACATGACAGACGATCAGATTTGGTCATCATTAACGAAGCCATGACTGGTCAGCGATACGTTGACCAATTATTGCGTCCTGTTGTGGCTCCATTGGCTAGAGTTATCAGGCCGAAATTTTGTATTTCAAGATGATAATGCCAGACCACATTGGGCCCGAATTGTCTCCGCTTATCTCCGACAAGAAGGTATCCAGACATTGGACTGGCCCTCCAAGTCCCCAGACCTGTCCCCAATTGAACATCTCTGGGACGTTCTTGGTCGAAAGGTGTACGCCAGGCACCCAGGACCAGCCAATCTGGCCCAGCTTGGTGCAGCTCTCCAAAAGGAATGGCGGGCAATACCACGGGCAACCATCCGGAAATTGATTAACAGTATGCCATCAAGGTGCCGTGAATGTGTTGCCCAACATGGTGGACACACCAGATATTGAACTTGACGCGTGAAATTGATTTAGTGGATATTTAAAGCAGTTTCAAATTCGCTATTATTTCATTAGTTCCCTTATTTCTTGTCGGTAGTATATATTGCAACAAAGAACAATAAAGAATACAAATTCGAGCAAAAATGGAGACCACTGGTGGGTATGCCCAGTGATCAATAGTTCAAGTCTCAATATACCTCTTGGTTGAAAAAATATTTCAAAATGTATTTGACACTTTTGCATTTGATATTGATCGATGAAATGTATCTGGATGGATCCAGTGTAGTGTATGTATAGACTACACAAATATATGTATACTTCCGAACTGAATAACATGTGAGAAAAAGCAAAGCAAAACAACAATTAATGTTCTCCAGTCATTTCATCGACTGGAACTATTGTGGCAGCAACTGATGCACTTCAGATTTGCTTTGAAGCATTTACACCTGTTTGTTTGACACTTGCTTTGTCCAGAACAGCCACACCCCACACACTCCTGTCCACCGCACTGATGAAATGAAATTTCATGAAATGACTGAAGTAATATTGACTGCTACAACACAAAATGACGCAAAATGGTTGACTCTCTTAGTCATTTCACGAAAGAACTGAATTCACAATCTGATTGTAACATTTAAGTATAACCAGAAATTATTGAGAATTTTAGGAATATATATATTTTCTTGGATTTCTTGTATTAACAACCTTGACCAGCTAAGTGCTTGGGTTTATTCAAGAGAGACAACTCCGTTAACCCCTTTTCATTAGTTTGTGAAGAGTTGCATCCCTTTGTTTACTTGCTAGCAGACGACAGTTTTAGTGATTCTCAGTATGGATGATTTAGAGAAGAGGAAGTTCATTTTAGAGTATTATAACAAGGACATCCGATCAGCTAAAGTTTAGGACTAATGAAGGAAAGTGTCAATAAGACAAATCTGACAAATATTGCTAAAATGACAGAAGAGTTGGTCCGATACTGGGACAGCATGGACCACAACTTTCTCACTTCTTTGATCAGCGGCGTGCCTCGCGGCATCGAAGCCTGCATTGGTGCTCATGGTGACTTGATATAAATACTAACTGTTCACCTGTGTATGAATTTGGAATTTTGTTCTGCTAATACACTTAATACGTGAGTAATGAGTGAAAAAAACTTCAGTCGTTAAATTCTCAGATATTTCTGGTCATACTGTAATTACATGTATAGGATATAGAAACCAAACGATATCTGTTACAATCATTATTGGTTTTCGAGTTAAACTGCATGCTGTCGTTGTCAATATTTGGGATGGGTGTTGTTGAGGCGCACTTTTTGTTCAACGAATTCCAGCCATATCACTGGATGCCAGCTGAAGTTTGAGGCCATGTGAATTGGCAAAAGGTTAGTTATTAGGAAAAGTTGGTTATTAGGAACTAACATTTAGAGAGTTTTACACCGCTTTTAGCAGCATGCCAGCAATATCAAGGCGGTGGACACCAGAAAAGGGGCAAATCTTTAACGGGTATTTCGAAGTGGAATGTATAAGAAAAGCAAGATTTATATATGTTAACATCTTTGTTGTGAATAACATAAAATTTCGGAGCAGGTGCTTGCTCCTTTATCATTGCTTTTGTTACCAGGGTCGTCGGCGTGATGAGTGACGCTTTAGCCACTCGCTGTACTCACTCACACAATTACTGTGAGCCCTTTTCGTCATCGGTTGTCCCCACTCTACAGTAATCTCCAATAGTTCCTATGTGTATTGGGTGGTGCGCTAGCGCAAGAGGAACGGTTCGATTCCCAATATGGGCCCCATCCGTGAAATTGATGAAATATTGGTAACAACGACGTAAACGTCACTCGATGCTGTTATTTGTCTAAAAATACACCAACTTCTCGGTAACATCTGTCATATATTAATTAAATTGTACAATACAGAGACACGAGCAAACACTATCTTTCCTAACATCAATCTTCACATTCCGGTTCACATTTTCCGTTATCCAAGGTTTCAATAATGTAATGAATTGCAATTCATCCCATGGACCAATACTGCCCGTCTTCACTGTGTTCTAGCTAACCCTCGTGTACAAAACATTCTCTCTCTGTTGATAGAGACACCACCGTGGTCAAAACGTGCAGGGCCACCTGGGCAACGGACTCCAATGTACCTCTGGCCACCCAGCCACAGATGGGTGCCCACTGCCAAAGGCATTTGAGAATCATGACTGCTCCTGAAATATCACAAACGTTGAATGCCATCGTGTATTTACAATAAGGGGCGGTAACTCAAATTCCACCCAAGCCAATGTATTATTGGGTTACCAATACACTGTTAATTGTTCCCACTTACAAACACAAGCGATATCACACACACATAAAAGTGATCACGGAATGCTGATATATCACATGAACTAGCTAATTTAGTTTATTGACGCTTTACCGAACTATATTACTTCTTTCAAGATGCTTCTTTAAGACCTTTCACTTCTTCATGATCACAAAGGAACGGTGGGGTACACCGATTCTCCACATGGGTACAATGTGTGAAGCACATTTAAGGTGTCTCCAGTCGTAACCCTGCTGGAATATTGCTAAAGTGGCGTAAAACCATACTCACTCACTCCTCACGGTCACTAAGGTAACGCTGAATGTAGAGACGGTTCAGTGGTGTGGGCAGTTGGTGAAACTACGTTTCGTATGCCCAGCAAAGCTTTCACAGCATGGCGATATTCCCTCATCCTGTAGGTGTAAAGTACGAGATTCATACAGGTGCCCGTGAAGGGAAAAAGCCACCTAACCTGCCCCCAGAACCCCGTGTCAGTTATGAACGTATCCAGAAGAAGGACCACGATGACTGTTGACCATGACACTGCGTTTGTTAACCCGGTCATTACTGCAACCTGAGCTCTGCTCTCCTGGTTCCTGATGCCAAATCTTAAGTCACGTTTCAAATGACGTTTGCTCACAAAATAAACACGACAGTAAAAAATGCAGGTGACGGACAACAAAACAGTCAGGACAACAAGCTCTATGCTTATGGCCAGGGTTTTGTGATAAAAATATAACGTCCCACCGACACAACTTCGAAAAACACCAAATATCCAGCTCAGTACTGCCGCAATTAGGGCTGTGGTTGTCGTTACATGGCATTCGTAGAAAAAAGGACACTGTATTCCGAGAAATCGTTCACATGCTACGACAAAGATATTGTTCAAGGACAGATTGAAGGCCAGATGCAAAATAAGTGCCCTTGCCCTAGCAAAGACTTTGCGACAAAACAGATGCGGCAGAAAGTCAGAGATGATGTAGATGGGAAAGCCGATGAAGCCGTAGAAGAAGTCCCCCAAAGCCAGGTTGGTGAGGAGGACGTTGCAAGGCTTACGTAAGGATTTGAACTTTATGAAAGCAGCAATGATAATGCCGTTGCCGAAGACGGAAACAATACTGACCACAGCGCCGACGATGGTGAGGGCGATCAAGTTGTTGCCACGGATCCGTTCTGGGATGGTACAGCTGGAGGTATTCATACTTTAAAGAGTTTCCAGTGTGTCCCACTAAATTTGTCAAATAGTTCACGCAACAACGTTTACTTATGTGTTACGTCAAACAAACTAGCCTACAATATTCCAGGAAACCGCTAACCCTCAGGTAGTTAGATACCGCAGTTACAGCTACAGGAAAAGCCTTTCCATTTCCACAGGAGAGTCTCGTCGGTTGTACTATTCCGGCAATATCAAGAGCATCTACAAGTCACCATAATTAGCGATGACACCGGTTCTTCTGGCGAAAAGGTGTGGGTATCCTTTTAGTTATTTACCTGAAAACAAGGTGGCGCATGTAAAATATGGTGAGTATAACCATACTTTCCTCTGCATGTCTTCCATTAAAAAAAGATTACTGCGGACTATTTGTGGGCGGTAGGATAGTCTTGTGAGTAGAGCGTTAGCTCATCGCGCACGAAGACCTGGGTTCGATTTCCAGCATAGGTACAATTGTGAAGCCCATTTCTGAGCTCCCCCGTTATTGTTTAAATATTGCAGAAAGCGGCGTAAAACCGTACTCACATACTCATGTTTTTTACGCCTTTTTAGCAATTATCCAGTAATATCACGATGGGGGCACAAAGAATGGACTTCACACATTGTACCCATGTGGGGAATCGAACCCGGGTCTTCAGCGTGACGAGAGGACGCTTTATCCATCAGGCGACACCACCGCTCCCATATATTTGGAATAAGGTTTGCATAACACAATATAAAAAAAGAGTGACATAATCGCATAATCGTCGTATAAACATAGTCATTAGTGGTACATGTATGTGTTCAGCAATGTCTTAGACACAACACGGAACCAAATGCACTCAAATATTGTGATTCATATGAAGAACAGTGGACAGTTTCATTCCATGTAATGTAACTAATGCGTACAAACCGATAAGGCTAAACGAACAAGTGAAATGTTCCTCGGCATCGGCACGTCACCTTTACTTCGACAAGTAACAGTTTTTCATTGCCAGTTAGAAAAATATTTTTTGACTAGGCCGAGTCCCGATCTTCCATATGCCCACTATAAGAATGAGTGTCTGTAAGAACGAGTGGGACTGAATCTGCACCTCATTAGTACGTGCTTAACTTCCCAAGCTGTATTTCTGAGAGAGAAAAAACAAAACAAAAATGTGTGTTTTTTCTACCAATATTTTTTTAAAACAAAGTCCCACCCCTGGAACCCTGTACTGCAGGCGTCCAGTGATAGTGAATTTGTACAGCGAGCGCGTCAGTGATAATGATAGGAGATTACGGACGCATGTGCATCGGTTGATGAAAATGTCTATTTATTGTCACAGACAAATCATAACTTCTAACTAAGCATAGTGCATGCATATGAAGGCATCAATGCATCTCCATATCATTCACAATGTATGTAGGTGTAAAACTGAGCGAGTTATGATTACTAGCATTCTGTAACTCATAGAAACTTGATTGTGTCAATATAGATTTTTAAGGGAAGAAATAGGAAATATATTCATATATGCAAGAGTTTGGTGCTCATTTTGGTTAATTTTATAACATAGGAAAATATGGACTGGGCTTACAACGTGTACAATATGACCATCACGTTTCAGCTCTGTAGTCTCACCCAAACTTCAGCAATATTCCAGCAATATCCCGCTAGAAAAACACCAGAAATAAGCTTCATACATTGTATCCATGTGTGGAATCGAACCCTGGTCTTCAACGTGACGAACAAATGCTTTAACCATTTGTCTACCCCGCCGTCCCTACAGGGAAGGGACTGATCTTGACAGGTAGCATAGATAGGGTTGCATTGTAACAACTCACCAAAACAAGGTAAGATGGAACAAAATCCTGGTCCCACTTCATCCATCTTTCACTTTCATGCTAGAAGTCTACGATACAAACTGCCTCGAATGTCTAAACAAAATTCTGAAAACGATGTAGAATGTAATGCATTGTGTTAAACTGGAACACACCTTGATAATTCTGTATGCACAAATGATTTGAAATTAGACATTTGTCATTCTTCTTTTAGAAAGGAGAAATGTGTCGTTGATGTTTTTCTTAAAATATGTATTTCGAGATTTTCATGCCAAAGAAAGGTAATTATTACGAGATCAACACGAACATTCACTATAATCTGCACTAGATTATGCACCGCAATTATGTTGTTCGACTTGGCCATTTTAGTGAAGATTTTGCTCTGCGTGTAGAGCTGGCTCTCATATGAAGATTTATGTAAAACGAAGTAAAACCAGTTTCTTTTTGTGTGTTGGTTATCCCCGAGGTGTAGAACGATTGGTCTATCTTCAGTGAAAATAAACTACAATGAATACATTTGGATGCTGCTAGAATTATTTATACTTGTTTGAACCAATTTGCATCAACAAAATGTGCATATTTCCAAATGGGATGGCTACCACTAAAGAGAACGAGTGAGTGAGTTAAAAGTTTTAGTCTTTTGGACAACATTTTAGCCATATGGTGACTAAAACAAGGTGTACATTCATGACACATAAACCGAGAATATTAAAAAAATAAAACATGTAGACGAACTACATTAACACAACCAGAATATCATACATACGGAAGTAAAAGCTGCCTGTACATCTAAAACTGTAGACAATACGATATGTAGCAGGCTACAGATCTCCAACAACTAAAGGTAGATCACCATCCTAAGGACCATGGGGGTTTACGGTACATTTACTTCCTACAAGGAACCAGATTTACACCATCACTTCACCCACTGGCGGTTGTGTTATTTATCTATTCACAAAGCATACTCATCAAAACTTATCAAACAATTCGATTTCTTTTAAAAACCTAATAACTCGATAACAACTAGCATATAAAATAGATCCTTGACTGATGAAACAAAACCCGAAAAGAAGTAAGATTGTACACAAGATAATACGTCATGAATGGCTATCATACCTAGATAATTTGCTGACCTACAAACGTTCAACTCCATCAAGTAATAACCTCCTCAACGAATTTAATATTACCGTTCCTTTTGCCAGACGTACGTCTATAAGTCAGGTATTGTAGATTCATGAAAATTATGGAATTCACCAAAAGGCAATGTTAACTGAATCTGAAACAAGAATCTATCCAAATGGTACTCGATGGCCAAAGTATTTCGTTGTTAGGCCTTTACTCTTTCATTTTAATTTATGGCTAGATGGTCTAAAATGGCTAGTTGCTGAAGGAATGTTGTAAATCTAGTTAGGGCCCATGCTTAGAATAATAAGTCGGCCAGGGGTGCGAGTAATAAATAAATGTACAGTGGGACCATGTTCTTTCTTTGCACTACATTCACCCGTGGTATTCAGATCAGATATTTTCAATGGTCCCTCCTCTCCATCATCCGTTTTCAAGATTTTTCCATGTGACTAGAAATTTCTAAAGGATCCCTTCAAAAGTGATTCTGACTGATTGCAAATACTTAATGTCATGTTAGATTATTCTAGTTTATGTGGCACAATGCCAAACATTGTGGAAAGATGTTGGTGTCTGCCTTTACTTTGATTATACTTTTTTGTATCTCTGTGAAACTGAATACAGTTTCCTTGAAAGAGTCCATTACAGGACAATAACCACCCCTTACGGTATATTCCACGTTACCTGATCTGAAATTGATATCAATTGCTCTATTGAAATTCAGTTAATCAGCAATTTCAATACCCTAATACAGTTATCATATCATATCATTAATTTCGTACTGAAAGTCACTATTACTGCGTCTTCAAATCACTACCACTGCTGTGTACTGATCACCACCACTGCTGCGTACTGATCACCACCACTGCTGCGTACTGATCACCACCACTGCTGCGTACTGATCACCACCACTGCTGCGTACTGATCACCACCACTGCTGCGCACTGATCACGACCACTGCTGTGTACTGATCGCGACCACTGCTGTGTACTGATCACGACCACTGCTGTGTACTGATCACCACCACTTCTGTGCACTGATCACCACCACTGCTGTGTACTGATCACCACCACTGCTGTGTACTGATCACCACCACTGCTGTGTACTGATCACGACCACTGCTGTGTACTGATCACGACCACTGCTGTGTACTGATCACCACCACTGCTGTGTACTGATCACCACCACTGCTGTGTACTGATCACGACCACTGCTGTGTACTGATCACCACCACTGCTGTGTACTGATCACCACCACTGCTGTGTACTGATCACCACCACTGCTGTGTACTGATCACGACCACTGCTGTGTACTGATCACGACCACTGCTGTGTACTGATCACGACCACTGCTGTGTACTGATCACGACCACTGCTGTGTACTGATCACGACCACTGCTGTGTACTGATCACCACCACTGCTGTGTACTGATCACGACCACTGCTGTGTACTGATCACGACCACTGCTGTGTACTGATCACCACCACTGCTGTGTACTGATCACGACCACTGCTGTGTACTGATCACGACCACTGCTGTGCACTGATCACGACCACTGCTGTGTACTGATCACCACCACTGCTGTGCACTGATCACGACCACTGCTGTGTACTGATCACCACCACTGCTGTGTACTGATCACGACCACTGCTGTGTACTGATCACGACCACTGCTGTGTACTGATCACGACCACTGCTGTGTACTGATTACGACCACAGCTGTGTACTGATCACCACCACTGCTGTGTACTGATCACGACCACTGCTGTGTACTGATCACGACCACTGCTGTGTACTGATTACGACCACAGCTGTGTACTGATCACCACCACTGCTGTGTACTGATCACGACCACTGCTGTGTACTGATCACCACCACTGCTGTGTACTGATCACGACCACTGCTGTGTACTGATCACCACCACTGCTGTGTACTGATTACGACCACAGATGTGTACTGATCACCACCACTGCTGTGTACTGATCACGACCACTGCTGTGTACTGATCACCACCACTGCTGTGTACTGATCACGACCACTGCTGTGTACTGATCACGACCACTGCTGTGTACTGATCACGACCACTGCTGTGTACTGATCACGACCACTGCTGTGTACTGATCACCACCACTGCTGTGTACTGATCACCACCACTGCTGTGTACTGATCGCTACCACTGCTGTGTACTGATCCCGACCACTGCTGTGTACTGATCACGACCACTGCTGTGTACTGATCACCACCACTGCTGTGTACTGATCACGACCACTGCTGTGTACTGATCACGACCACTGCTGTGTACTGATCACCACCACTGCTGTGTACTGATCACCACCACTGCTGTGTACTGATCACGACCACTGCTGTGTACTGATCACGACCACTGCTGTGTACTGATCACGACCACTGCTGTTTACTGATCACGACCACTGCTGTTTACTGATCACGACCACTGCTGTGTACTGATCACCACCACTGCTGTGTACTGATCACGACCACTGCTGTGTACTGATCACGACCACTGCTGTGTACTGATCACGACCACTGCTGTGTACTGATCACCACCACTGCTGTGCACTGATCCCCACCACTGCTGTGTACTGATCGCGACCACTGCTGTTTACTGATCACGACCACTGCTGTTTACTGATCACGACCACTGCTGTGTACTGATCACCACCACTGCTGTGTACTGATCACGACCACTGCTGTGTACTGATCACGACCACTGCTGTGTACTGATCACCACCACTGCTGTGCACTGATCACGACCACTGCTGTGTACTGATCACGACCACTGCTGTTTACTGATCACCACCACTGCTGTGTACTGATCACGACCACTGCTGTGTACTGATCACGACCACTGCTGTTTACTGATCACCACCACTGCTGTGTACTGATCACGACCACTGCTGTGTACTGATCACCACCACTGCTGTGCACTGATCACCACCACTGCTGTGTACTGATCGCGACCACTGCTGTTTACTGATCACGACCACTGCTGTTTACTGATCACGACCACTGCTGTGTACTGATCACCACCACTGCTGTGTACTGATCACGACCACTGCTGTTTACTGACCACGACCACTGCTGTTTACTGATCACGACCACTGCTGTGTACTGATCACCACCACTGCTGTGTACTGATCACGACCACTGCTGTGTACTGATCACGACCACTGCTGTGTACTGATCACGACCACTGCTGTGTACTGATCACCACCACTGCTGTGTACTGATCACGACCACTGCTGTGTACTGATCACCACCACTGCTGCGTACTGATCACCACCACTGCTGCGTACTGATCACCACTACTGCTGTGTACTGATCACCACCACTGCTGCGTACTGATCACCACCACTGCTGCGTACTGATCACGACCACTGCTGTGTACTGATCACGACCACTGCTGTGTACTGATCACCACCACTGCTGTGTACTGATCACGACCACTGCTGTTTACTGATCACCACTACTGCTGTGTACTGATCACCACCACTGCTGTGTACTGATCACCACCACTGCTGTGTACTGATCACCACCACTGCTGTGTACTGATCACCACCACTGCTGTGTACTGATCACCACCACTGCTGTGTACTGATCACCACCACTGCTGTGTACTGATCACGACCACTGCTGTGTACTGATCACCACCACTGCTGTGTACTGATCACCACCACTGCTGTGTACTGATCACCACCACTGCTGTGTACTGATCACCACCACTGCTGTGTACTGATCACGACCACTGGTGTGTACTGATCACCACCACTGCTGTGTACTGATCACCACCACTGCTGTGTACTGATCACCACCACTGCTGTGTACTGATCACCACCACTGCTGTGTACTGATCACCACCACTGCTGTGTACTGATCACCACCACTGCTGTGCACTGATCACGACCACTGCTGTGTACTGATCACCACCACTGCTGTGTACTGATCACGACCACTGCTGTGTACTGATCACCACCACTGCTGTGTACTGATCACCACCACTGCTGTGTACTGATCACCACCACTGCTGTGTACTGATCACCACCACTGCTGTGTACTGATCACGACCACTGCTGTGTACTGATCACCACCACTGCTGTGTACTGATCACCACCACTGCTGTGTACTGATCACCACCACTGCTGTGTACTGATCACGACCACTGCTGTGTACTGATCACCACCACTGCTGTGTACTGATCACGACCACTGCTGTGTACTGATCACCACCACTGCTGTGTACTGATCACGACCACTGCTGTGTACTGATCACCACCACTGCTGTGTACTGATCACCACCACTGCTTTGTACTGATCACGACCACTGCTGTGTACTGATCACCACCACTGCTGTGTACTGATCACGACCACTGCTGTGTACTGATCACCACCACTGCTGTGTACTGATCACGACCACTGCTGTGTACTGATCACCACCACTGCTGTGTACTGATCACGACCACTGCTGTGTACTGATCACCACCACTGCTGTGTACTGATCACGACCACTGCTGTGTACTGATCACGACCACTGCTGTGTACTGATCACCACCACTGCTGTGTACTGATCACCACCACTGCTGTGTACTGATCACGACCACTGCTGTGTACTGATCACCACCACTGCTGTGTACTGATCACCACCACTGCTGTGTACTGATCACCACCACTGCTGTGTACTGATCACCACCACTGCTGTGTACTGATCACCACCACTGCTGTGTACTGATCACCACCACTGCTGTGTACTGATCACCACCACTGCTGTGTACTGATCACCACCACTGCTGTGTACTGATCACCACCACTGCTGTGTACTGATCACCACCACTGCTGTGTACTGATCACCACCACTGCTGTGTACTGATCACCACCACTGCTGTGTACTGATCACCACCACTGCTGTGTACTGATCACCACCACTGCTGTGTACTGATCACCACCACTGCTGTGTACTGATCACGACCACTGCTGTGTACTGATCACCACCACTGCTGTGTACTGATCACCACCACTGCTGTGTACTGATCACCACCACTGCTGTGTACTGATCACCACCACTGCTGTGTACTGATCACCACCACTGCTGTGTACTGATCACCACCACTGCTGTGTACTGATCACCACCACTGCTGTGTACTGATCACGACCACTGCTGTGTACTGATCACGACCACTGCTGTGTACTGATCACGACCACTGCTGTGTACTGATCACGACCACTGCTGTGTACTGATCACGACCACTGCTGTGTACTGATCACCACCACTGCTGTGTACTGATCACGACCACTGCTGTGTACTGATCACCACCACTGCTGTGTACTGATCACGACCACTGCTGTGTACTGATCACCACCACTGCTGTGTACTGATCACGACCACTGCTGTGTACTGATCACCACCACTGCTGTGTACTGATCACCACCACTGCTTTGTACTGATCACCACCACTGCTGTGTACTGATCACCACCACTGCTGTGTACTGATCACGACCACTGCTGTGTACTGATCACCACCACTGCTGTGTACTGATCACGACCACTGCTGTGTACTGATCACCACCACTGCTGTGTACTGATCACGACCACTGCTGTGTACTGATCACCACCACTGCTGTGTACTGATCACGACCACTGCTGTGTACTGATCACCACCACTGCTGTGTACTGATCACCACCACTGCTGTGTACTGATCACCACCACTGCTGTGTACTGATCACGACCACTGCTGTGTACTGATCACCACCACTGCTGTGTACTGATCACCACCACTGCTGTGTACTGATCACCACCACTGCTGTGTACTGATCACCACCACTGCTGTGTACTGATCACCACCACTGCTGTGTACTGATCACCACCACTGCTGTGTACTGATCACCACCACTGCTGTGTACTGATCACCACCACTGCTGTGTACTGATCACGACCACTGCTGTGTACTGATCACCACCACTGCTGTGTACTGATCACCACCACTGCTGTGTACTGATCACCACCACTGCTGTGTACTGATCACGACCACTGCTGTGTACTGATCACGACCACTGCTGTGTACTGATCACCACCACTGCTGTGTACTGATCACGACCACTGCTGTGTACTGATCACGACCACTGCTGTGTACTGATCACCACCACTGCTGTGTACTGATCACCACCACTGCTGTGTACTGATCACGACCACTGCTGTGTACTGATCACCACCACTGCTGTGTACTGATCACCACCACTGCTGTGTACTGATCACCACCACTGCTGTGTACTGATCACCACCACTGCTGTGTACTGATCACCACCACTGCTGTGTACTGATCACCACCACTGCTGTGTACTGATCACCACCACTGCTGTGTACTGATCACCACCACTGCTGTGTACTGATCACCACCACTGCTGTGTACTGATCACGACCACTGCTGTGTACTGATCACCACCACTGCTGTGTACTGATCACCACCACTGCTGTGTACTGATCACCACCACTGCTGTGTACTGATCACGACCACTGCTGTGTACTGATCACGACCACTGCTGTGTACTGATCACCACCACTGCTGTGTACTGATCACCACCACTGCTGTGTACTGATCACGACCACTGCTGTGTACTGATCACCACCACTGCTGTGTACTGATCACCACCACTGCTGTGTACTGATCACCACCACTGCTGTGTACTGATCACCACCACTGCTGTGTACTGATCACGACCACTGCTGTGTACTGATCACGACCACTGCTGTGTACTGATCACGACCACTGCTGTGTACTGATCACGACCACTGCTGTGTACTGATCACGACCACTGCTGTGTACTGATCACGACCACTGCTGTGTACTGATCACGACCACTGCTGTGTACTGATCACCACCACTGCTGTGTACTGATCACCACCACTGCTGTGTACTGATCACGACCACTGCTGTTTACTGATCACGACCACTGCTGTGTACTGATCACCACCACTGCTGTGTACTGATCACGACCACTGCTGTTTACTGACCACGACCACTGCTGTTTACTGATCACGACCACTGCTGTGTACTGATCACCACCACTGCTGTGTACTGATCACGACCACTGCTGTGTACTGATCACGACCACTGCTATGTACTGATCACGACCACTGCTGTGTACTGATCACCACCACTGCTGTGTACTGATCACGACCACTGCTGTGTACTGATCACCACCACTGCTGCGTACTGATCACCACCACTGCTGCGTACTGATCACCACTACTGCTGTGTACTGATCACCACCACTGCTGCGTACTGATCACCACCACTGCTGCGTACTGATCACGACCACTGCTGTGTACTGATCACGACCACTGCTGTGTACTGATCACCACCACTGCTGTGTACTGATCACGACCACTGCTGTTTACTGATCACCACTACTGCTGTGTACTGATCACCACCACTGCTGTGTACTGATCACCACCACTGCTGTGTACTGATCACCACCACTGCTGTGTACTGATCACCACCACTGCTGTGTACTGATCACGACCACTGCTGTGTACTGATCACCACCACTGCTGTGTACTGATCACCACCACTGCTGTGTACTGATCACGACCACTGCTGTGTACTGATCACCACCACTGCTGTGTACTGATCACGACCACTGCTGTGTACTGATCACCACCACTGCTGTGTACTGATCACCACCACTGCTGTGTACTGATCACGACCACTGCTGTGTACTGATCACCACCACTGCTGTGTACTGATCACCACCACTGCTGTGTACTGATCACCACCACTGCTGTGTACTGATCACCACCACTGCTGTGTACTGATCACCACCACTGCTGTGTACTGATCACCACCACTGCTGTGTACTGATCACGACCACTGCTGTGTACTGATCACCACCACTGCTGTGTACTGATCACCACCACTGCTGTGTACTGATCACCACCACTGCTGTGTACTGATCACCACCACTGCTGTGTACTGATCACCACCACTGCTGTGTACTGATCACCACCACTGCTGTGTACTGATCACGACCACTGCTGTGTACTGATCACCACCACTGCTGTGTACTGATCACCACCACTGCTGTGTACTGATCACCACCACTGCTGTGTACTGATCACGACCACTGCTGTGTACTGATCACCACCACTGCTGTGTACTGATCACGACCACTGCTGTGTACTGATCACCACCACTGCTGTGTACTGATCACGACCACTGCTGTGTACTGATCACCACCACTGCTGTGTACTGATCACCACCACTGCTGTGTACTGATCACGACCACTGCTGTGTACTGATCACCACCACTGCTGTGTACTGATCACGACCACTGCTGTGTACTGATCACCACCACTGCTGTGTACTGATCACGACCACTGCTGTGTACTGATCACCACCACTGCTGTGTACTGATCACGACCACTGCTGTGTACTGATCACCACCACTGCTGTGTACTGATCACGACCACTGCTGTGTACTGATCACGACCACTGCTGTGTACTGATCACCACCACTGCTGTGTACTGATCACCACCACTGCTGTGTACTGATCACGACCACTGCTGTGTACTGATCACCACCACTGCTGTGTACTGATCACCACCACTGCTGTGTACTGATCACCACCACTGCTGTGTACTGATCACCACCACTGCTGTGTACTGATCACCACCACTGCTGTGTACTGATCACCACCACTGCTGTGTACTGATCACCACCACTGCTGTGTACTGATCACCACCACTGCTGTGTACTGATCACCACCACTGCTGTGTACTGATCACCACCACTGCTCTGTACTGATCACGACCACTGCTGTGTACTGATCACCACCACTGCTGTGTACTGATCACCACCACTGCTGTGTACTGATCACCACCACTGCTGTGTACTGATCACCACCACTGCTGTGTACTGATCACGACCACTGCTGTGTACTGATCACCACCACTGCTGTGTACTGATCACCACCACTGCTGTGTACTGATCACCACCACTGCTGTGTACTGATCACCACCACTGCTGTGTACTGATCACCACCACTGCTGTGTACTGATCACGACCACTGCTGTGTACTGATCACGACCACTGCTGTGTACTGATCACGACCACTGCTGTGTACTGATCACGACCACTGCTGTGTACTGATCACGACCACTGCTGTGTACTGATCACGACCACTGCTGTGTACTGATCACGACCACTGCTGTGTACTGATCACCACCACTGCTGTGTACTGATCACGACCACTGCTGTGTACTGATCACCACCACTGCTGTGTACTGATCACGACCACTGCTGTGTACTGATCACCACCACTGCTGTGTACTGATCACCACCACTGCTGTGTACTGATCACCACCACTGCTGTGTACTGATCACCACCACTGCTGTGTACTGATCACGACCACTGCTGTGTACTGATCACCACCACTGCTGTGTACTGATCACCGACCACTGCTGTGTACTGATCACCACCACTGCTGTGTACTGATCACGACCACTGCTGTGTACTGATCACCACCACTGCTGTGTACTGATCACGACCACTGCTGTGTACTGATCAACCACCACTGCTGTGTACTGATCACGACCACTGCTGTGTACTGATCACACCACTGCTGTGTACTGATCACCGACCACTGCTGTGTACTGATCACCACCACTGCTGTGTACTGATCACGACCACTGCTGTGTACTGATCACCACCACTGCTGTGTACTGATCACGACCACTGCTGTGTACTGATCACCACCACTGCTGTGTACTGATCACCACCACTGCTGTGTACTGATCACCACCACTGCTGTGTACTGATCACCACCACTGCTGTGTACTGATCACCACCACTGCTGTGTACTGATCACCACCACTGCTGTGTACTGATCACCACCACTGCTGTGTACTGATCACCACCACTGCTGTGTACTGATCACCACCACTGCTGTGTACTGATCACCACCACTGCTGTGTACTGATCACGACCACTGCTGTGTACTGATCACGACCACTGCTGTGTACTGATCACCACCACTGCTGTGTACTGATCACGACCACTGCTGTGTACTGATCACGACCACTGCTGTGTACTGATCACCACCACTGCTGTGTACTGATCACCACCACTGCTGTGTACTGATCACGACCACTGCTGTGTACTGATCACCACCACTGCTGTGTACTGATCACCACCACTGCTGTGTACTGATCACCACCATGCTGTGTACTGATCACCACCACTGCTGTGTACTGATCACCACCACTGCTGTGTACTGATCACGACCACTGCTGTGTACTGATCACCACCACTGCTGTGTACTGATCACCACCACTGCTGTGTACTGATCACCACCACTGCTGTGTACTGATCACGACCACTGCTGTGTACTGATCACCACCACTGCTGTGTACTGATCACCACCACTGCTGTGTACTGATCACCACCACTGCTGTGTACTGATCACGACCACTGCTGTGTACTGATCACGACCACTGCTGTGTACTGATCACCGACCACTGCTGTGTACTGATCACGACCACTGCTGTGTACTGATCACGACCACTGCTGTGTACTGATCACCACCACTGCTGTGTACTGATCACCACCACTGCTGTGTACTGATCACCACCACTGCTGTGTACTGATCACCACCACTGCTGTGTACTGATCACGACCACTGCTGTGTACTGATCACGACCACTGCTGTGTACTGATCACGACCACTGCTGTGTACTGATCACGACCACTGCTGTGTACTGATCACGACCACTGCTGTGTACTGATCACGACCACTGCTGTGTACTGATCACGACCACTGCTGTGTACTGATCACCACCACTGCTGTGTACTGATCACGACCACTGCTGTGTACTGATCACGACCACTGCTGTGTACTGATCACCACCACTGCTGTGTACTGATCACGACCACTGCTGTGTACTGATCACCACCACTGCTGTGTACTGATCACCACCACTGCTGTGTACTGATCACCACCACTGCTGTGTACTGATCACGACCACTGCTGTGTACTGATCACGACCACTGCTGTGTACTGATCACGACCACTGCTGTGTACTGATCACGACCACTGCTGTGTACTGATCACGACCCACTGCTGTGTACTGATCACCACCACTGCTGTGTACTGATCACCACCACTGCTGTGTACTGATCACCAGCACTGCTGTGTACTGATCACCACCACTGCTGTGTACTGATCACCAGCACTGCTGTGTACTGATCACCACCACTGCTGTGTACTGATCACCACCACTGCTGTGTACTGATCACCACCACTGCTGTGTACTGATCACCACCACTGCTGTGTACTGATCACGACCACTGCTGTGTACTGATCACGACCACTGCTGTGTACTGATCACCACCACTGCTGTGTACTGATCACCACCACTGCTGTGTACTGATCACCACCACTGCTGTGTACTGATCACCACCACTGCTGTGTACTGATCACCACCACTGCTGTGTACTGATCACCACCACTGCTGTGTACTGATCACGACCACTGCTGTGTACTGATCACGACCACTGCTGTGTACTGATCACGACCACTGCTGTGTACTGATCACCACCACTGCTGTGTACTGATCACCACCACTGCTGTGTACTGATCACCACCACTGCTGTGTACTGATCACCACCACTGCTGTGTACTGATCACGACCACTGCTGTGTACTGATCACCACCACTGCTGTGTACTGATCACCACCACTGCTGTGTACTGATCACGACCACTGCTGTGTACTGATCACCACCACTGCTGTGTACTGATCACGACCACTGCTGTGTACTGATCACCACCACTGCTGTGTACTGATCACGACCACTGCTGTGTACTGATCACCACCACTGCTGTGTACTGATCACCACCACTGCTGTGTACTGATCACGACCACTGCTGTGTACTGATCACCACCACTGCTGTGTACTGATCACCGACCACTGCTGTGTACTGATCACCACCACTGCTGTGTACTGATCACGACCACTGCTGTGTACTGATCACCACCACTGCTGTGTACTGATCACGACCACTGCTGTGTACTGATCACCACCACTGCTGTGTACTGATCACGACCACTGCTGTGTACTGATCACCACCACTGCTGTGTACTGATCACCACCACTGCTGTGTACTGATCACGACCACTGCTGTGTACTGATCACCACCACTGCTGTGTACTGATCACGACCACTGCTGTGTACTGATCACCACCACTGCTGTGTACTGATCACGACCACTGCTGTGTACTGATCACCACCACTGCTGTGTACTGATCACCACCACTGCTGTGTACTGATCACGACCACTGCTGTGTACTGATCACCACCACTGCTGTGTACTGATCACCACCACTGCTGTGTACTGATCACGACCACTGCTGTGTACTGATCACGACCACTGCTGTGTACTGATCACCACCACTGCTGTGTACTGATCACCACCACTGCTGTGTACTGATCACCACCACTGCTGTGTACTGATCACCACCACTGCTGTGTACTGATCACCACCACTGCTGTGTACTGATCACCACCACTGCTGTGTACTGATCACCACCACTGCTGTGTACTGATCACGACCACTGCTGTGTACTGATCACGACCACTGCTGTGTACTGATCACGACCACTGCTGTGTACTGATCACCGACCACTGCTGTGTACTGATCACCACCACTGCTGTGTACTGATCACCACCACTGCTGTGTACTGATCACCACCACTGCTGTGTACTGATCACCACCACTGCTGTGTACTGATCACGACCACTGCTGTGTACTGATCACGACCACTGCTGTGTACTGATCACCACAACTGCTGTGTACTGATCACCACCACTGCTGTGTACTGATCACCACCACTGCTGTGTACTGATCACGACCACTGCTGTGTACTGATCACGACCACTGCTGTGTACTGATCACGACCACTGCTGTGTACTGATCACGACCACTGCTGTGTACTGATCACGACCACTGCTGTGTACTGATCACGACCACTGCTGTGTACTGATCACGACCACTGCTGTGTACTGATCACCACCACTGCTGTGTACTGATCACCACCACTGCTGTGTACTGATCACGACCACTGCTGTGTACTGATCCCGACCACTGCTGTGTACTGATCACCACCACTGCTGTGTACTGATCACCACCACTGCTGTGTACTGATCACCACCACTGCTGTGTACTGATCACCACCACTGCTGTGTACTGATCACCACCACTGCTGTGTACTGATCACGACCACTGCTGTGTACTGATCACGACCACTGCTGTGTACTGATCACCACCACTGCTGTGTACTGATCACGACCACTGCTGTGTACTGATCACCGACCACTGCTGTGTACTGATCACCACCACTGCTGTGTACTGATCACCGACCACTGCTGTGTACTGATCACCACCACTGCTGTGTACTGATCACCACCACTGCTGTGTACTGATCACGACCACTGCTGTGTACTGATCACGACCACTGCTGTGTACTGATCACCGACCACTGCTGTGTACTGATCACCACCACTGCTGTGTACTGATCACCACCACTGCTGTGTACTGATCACCACCACTGCTGTGTACTGATCACCACCACTGCTGTGTACTGATCACCACCACTGCTGTGTACTGATCACGCACCACTGCTGTGTACTGATCACGACCACTGCTGTGTACTGATCACCACCACTGCTGTGTACTGATCACCACCACTGCTGTGTACTGATCACCACCACTGCTGTGTACTGATCACCACCACTGCTGTGTACTGATCACCGACCACTGCTGTGTACTGATCACGACCACTGCTGTGTACTGATCACCACCACTGCTGTGTACTGATCACCGACCACTGCTGTGTACTGATCACCACCACTGCTGTGTACTGATCACCACCACTGCTGTGTACTGATCACCACCACTGCTGTGTACTGATCACGACCACTGCTGTGTACTGATCACGACCACTGCTGTGTACTGATCACCGACCACTGCTGTGTACTGATCACCACCACTGCTGTGTACTGATCACGACCACTGCTGTGTACTGATCACCACCACTGCTGTGTACTGATCACCACCACTGCTGTGTACTGATCACCGACCACTGCTGTGTACTGATCACCGACCACTGCTGTGTACTGATCACGACCACTGCTGTGTACTGATCACCACCACTGCTGTGTACTGATCACCGACCACTGCTGTGTACTGATCACGACCACTGCTGTGTACTGATCACCACCACTGCTGTGTACTGATCACGACCACTGCTGTGTACTGATCACGACCACTGCTGTGTACTGATCACGACCACTGCTGTGTACTGATCACCACCACTGCTGTGTACTGATCACCACCACTGCTGTGTACTGATCACGACCACTGCTGTGTACTGATCACGACCACTGCTGTGTACTGATCACCACCACTGCTGTGTACTGATCACGACCACTGCTGTGTACTGATCACCACCACTGCTGTGTACTGATCACCACCACTGCTGTGTACTGATCACCACCACTGCTGTGTACTGATCACCACCACTGCTGTGTACTGATCACCGACCACTGCTGTGTACTGATCACCACCACTGCTGTGTACTGATCACGACCACTGCTGTGTACTGATCACCACCACTGCTGTGTACTGATCACGACCACTGCTGTGTACTGATCACGACCACTGCTGTGTACTGATCACGCACCACTGCTGTGTACTGATCACCACCACTGCTGTGTACTGATCACCACCACTGCTGTGTACTGATCACGACCACTGCTGTGTACTGATCACCGACCACTGCTGTGTACTGATCACGACCACTGCTGTGTACTGATCACGACCACTGCTGTGTACTGATCACGACCACTGCTGTGTACTGATCACGACCACTGCTGTGTACTGATCACGACCACTGCTGTGTACTGATCACGACCACTGCTGTGTACTGATCACGACCACTGCTGTGTACTGATCACCACCACTGCTGTGTACTGATCACGACCACTGCTGTGTACTGATCACGACCACTGCTGTGTACTGATCACGACCACTGCTGTGTACTGATCACGACCACTGCTGTGTACTGATCACGACCACTGCTGTGTACTGATCACCGACCACTGCTGTGTACTGATCACGACCACTGCTGTGTACTGATCACGCACCACTGCTGTGTACTGATCACGACCACTGCTGTGTACTGATCACGACCACTGCTGTGTACTGA